>NC_140170.1:3448489-3460142 GCF_963971535.1 Notolepis coatsorum | reverse complement strand
GAGAGATAGTGAAAGGAGGCCAAATGCGTCCAGCAGCACATAGATAACAGCATGGCGGGTGCTTAGCTCAAATAAGGATGATCACAGTGATTAAGTACAAAGGAAAAAGCCTGTCATCGTCTGCGTACAGGGAGAGAGGAGGGGGTCATCTCTGGAGAGAGGAGGGGGTCATCTCAGGAGAGAAGAGGGGGTCATCTCGGAGAGAAGAGGGGGTCATACAGGGAGAGAGGAGGGGGTCATCTCAGGAGAGAAGAGGGGGTCATCTCGGGAGAGAGGAAGGGGTCATCTCAGGAGAGAAGAGGGGGTCATCTCGGGAGAGAGGAAGGGGTCATCTCTGGAGAGAGGAGGGGGTCATCTCAGGAGAGAAGAGGGGGTCATCTCGGGAGAGAGGAAGGGGGTCATCTCAGGAGAGAGGAGGGGGTCATCTCGGGAGAGAGGAGGGGGTCATCTCAGGAGAGAAGAGGGGGTCATCTCGGGAGAGAGGAAGGGGTCATCTCAGGAGAGAGGAGGGGGTCATCTCTGGAGAGAGGAGGGGGTCATCTCTGGAGAGAGGAAGGGGGTCATCTCTGGAGAGAGGAGGGGGTCATCTCTGGAGAGAGGAGGGGGTCATCTCTGGAGAGAGGAAGGGGGTCATCTCTGGAGAGAGGAGGGGGTCATCTCGTGGAGAGAGGAAGGGGGTCATCTCTGGAGAGAGGAGGGGGTCATCTCTGGAGAGAGGAAGGGGGTCATCTCTGGAGAGAGGAAGGGGTCATCTCTGGAGAGAGGAGGGGGTCATCTGTGGAGAGAGGAGGGGGTCATCTCTGGAGAGAGGAGGGGGTCATCTCTGGAGAGAGGAGGGGGTCATCTCAGGAGAGAGGAGGGGGTCATCTGTGGAGAGAGGAGGGGGTCATATCTGGAGAGAGGAGGGGGTCATATCTAGAGAGAGGAGGGGGTCATCTCTGGAGAGAGGAGGGGGTCATCTGTGGAGAGAGGAGGGGGTCATATCTGGAGAGAGGAGGGGGTCATCTCTGGAGAGAGGAGGGGGTCATACAGGGAGAGAGGAGGGGGTCATCTCTGGAGAGAGGAGGGGGTCATCTCTGGAGAGAGGAGGGGGTCATCTCTGGAGAGAGGAAGGGGGTCATCTGTGGAGAGAGGAAGGGGTCATCTCTGGAGAGAGGAGGGGGTCATCTGTGGAGAGAGGAGGGGGTCATCTCTGGAGAGAGGAGGGGGGTCATCTCTGGAGAGAGGAGGGGGTCATCTCGGGAGAGAGGAAGGGGTCATCTCTGGAGAGAGGAGGGGGTCATCTCTGGAGAGAGGAGGGGGGTCATCTCTGGAGAGAGGAGGGGGTCATCTCGGGAGAGAGGAAGGGGGTCATCTCTGGAGAGAGGAGGGGGTCATCTCTGGAGAGAGGAGGGGGTCATCTCTGGAGAGAGGAGGGGGTCATCTCTGGAGAGACGAAGGGGGTCATCTGTGGAGAGAGGAAGGGGGTCATCTGTGGAGAGAGGAGGGGGTCATCTCTGGAGAGAGGAGGGGGTCATCTCTGGAGAGAGGAGGGGGGTCATCTCTGGAGAGAGGAGGGGGTCATCTCGGGAGAGAGGAAGGGGGTCATCTCTGGAGAGAGGAGGGGGTCATCTCTGGAGAGAGGAGGGGGGTCATCTCTGGAGAGAGGAGGGGGTCATCTCGGGAGAGAGGAAGGGGTCATCTCTGGAGAGAGGAGGGGGTCATCTCTGGAGAGAGGAGGGGGTCATCTCTGGAGAGAGGAGGGGGTCATCTCTGGAGAGACGAAGGGGTCATCTGTGGAGAGAGGAAGGGGTCATCTCTGGAGAGAGGAGGGGGTCATCTGTGGAGAGAGGAAGGGGGTCATCTCTGGAGAGAGGAAGGGGGTCATCTGTGGAGAGAGGAGGGGGTCATCTCTGGAGAGAGGAAGGGGTCATCTCTGGAGAGAGGAGGGGGTCATCTGTGGAGAGAGGAGGGGGTCATCTCTGGAGAGAGGAGGGGGTCATCTCAGGAGAGAGGAAGGGGTCATCTCTGGAGAGAGGAGGGGGTCATCTCTGGAGAGAGGAGGGGGTCATCTCTGGAGAGAGGAAGGGGGTCATCTCTGGAGAGAGGAAGGGGGTCATCTCTGGAGAGAGGAGGGGGTCATCTCTGGAGAGAGGAAGGGGGTCATCTCAGGAGAGAGGAGGGGGTCATCTCTGGAGAGAGGGGGGGTCATCTCTGGAGAGAGGAGGGGGTCATCTGTGGAGAGAGGAGGGGGTCATCTCTGGAGAGAGGAGGGGGTCATCTCTGGAGAGAGGAGGGGGGTCATCTCAGGAGAGAGGGGGGGGTCATCTCAGGAGAGAGGAGGGGGTCATCTCTGGAGAGAGGAAGGGGTCATCTCTGGAGAGAGGAAGGGGTCATCTCTGGAGAGAGGAGGGGGTCATCTCTGGAGAGAGGAAGGGGTCATCTCTGGAGAGAGGAGGGGGTCATCTGTGGAGAGAGGAGGGGGTCATCTCTGGAGAGAGGAAGGGGTCATCTCAGGAGAGAGGAAGGGGGTCATCTCTGGAGAGAGGAAGGGGTCATCTCTGGAGAGAGGGGGGGTCATCTCAGGAGAGAGGGGGGGGTCATCTCTGGAGAGAGGGGGGGGTCATCTCAGGAGAGAGGAGGGGGTCATCTCAGGAGAGAGGAAGGGGGTCATCTCTGGAGAGAGGATGGGGTCATCTGTGGAGAGAGGAGGGGGTCATCTCTGGAGAGAGGAAGGGGTCATCTGTGGAGAGAGGAGGGGGTCATCTCTGGAGAGAGGAAGGGGTCATCTCTGGAGAGAGGAGGGGGTCATCTGTGGAGAGAGGAAGGGGTCATCTGTGGAGAGAGGAGGGGGTCATATCTGGAGAGAGGAGGGGGTCATCTGTGGAGAGAGGAGGGGGTCATCTCTGGAGAGAGGAGGGGGTCATCTCAGGAGAGAGGAAGGGGTCATCTGTGGAGAGAGGAGGGGGTCATCTGTGGAGAGAGGGGGGGTCATCTCAGGAGAGAGGAAGGGGTCATCTGTGGAGAGAGGAGGGGGTCATACAGGGAGAGAGGAGGGGGTCATCTCAGGAGAGAGGAGGGGGTCATCTCTGGAGAGAGGAGGGGGTCATCTCGGGAGAGAGGAAGGGGTCATCTCAGGAGAGAGGAGGGGGTCATCTCTGGAGAGAGGAAGGGGTCATCTCTGGAGAGAGGAGGGGGTCATCTGTGGAGAGAGGAAGGGGTCATCTCTGGAGAGAGGAGGGGGTCATCTCTGGAGAGAGGAGGGGGTCATCTGTGGAGAGAGGAGGGGGTCATCTCTGGAGAGAGGAGGGGGTCATCTCTGGAGAGAGGAAGGGGTCATCTCTGGAGAGAGGAGGGGGTCATACAGGGAGAGAGGAGGGGGTCATCTCAGGAGAGAGGGGGGGTTCATCTCAGGAGAGAGGAGGGGGTCATCTCAGGAGAGAGGAGGGGGTCATCTGTGGAGAGAGGGGGGGGTCATCTCAGGAGAGAGGAGGGGGTCATACAGGGAGAGAGGAGGGGGTCATCTCAGGAGAGAGGAGGGGGTCATCTCAGGAGAGAAGAGGGGGTCATCTCGGGAGAGAGGAGGGGGTCATACAGGGAGAGAGGAGGGGGTCATACAGGGAGAGAGGAAGGGGTCATCTCAGGAGAGAGGAGGGGGTCATCTCAGGAGAGAAGAGGGGGTCATCTCGGGAGAGAGGAAGGGGTCATACAGGGAGAGAGGAGGGGGTCATACAGGGAGAGAGGAGGGGGTCATCTCAGGAGAGAGGAGGGGGTCATCTCAGGAGAGAAGAGGGGGTCATCTCAGGAGAGAAGAGGGGGTCATCTCGGGAGAGAGGAAGGGGTCATCTCTGGAGAGAGGAGGGGGTCATCTCTGGAGAGAGGAAGGGGTCATCTGTGGAGAGAGGAGGGGGTCATCTGTGGAGAGAGGAAGGGGTCATCTCTGGAGAGAGGAGGGGGTCATCTCAGGAGAGAGGAGGGGGTCATACAGGGAGAGAGGAGGGGGTCATCTCAGGAGAGAAGAGGGGGTCATCTCAGGAGAGAGGAGGGGGTCATCTCGGGAGAGAAGAGGGGGTCATCTCGGGAGAGAGGAGGGGGTCATCTCAGGAGAGAGGAGGGGGTCATCTCGGGAGAGAGGAGGGGGTCATCTCAGGAGAGAGGAGGGGGTCATCTCTGGAGAGAGGAATGGGTCATCTCTGGAGAGAGGAGGGGGTCATCTCTGGAGAGAGGAGGGGGTCATCTGTGGAGAGAGGAAGGGGTCATCTGTGGAGAGAGGAAGGGGTCATCTCTGGAGAGAGGAGGGGGTCATCTGTGGAGAGAGGAAGGGGTCATCTGTGGAGAGAGGAGGGGGTCATCTCTGGAGAGAGGAGGGGGTCATCTCAGGAGAGAGGAAGGGGTCATCTCTGGAGAGAGGAGGGGGTCATCTGTGGAGAGAGGAGGGGGTCATCTCTGGAGAGAGGAGGGGGTCATCTGTGGAGAGAGGAAGGGGTCATCTGTGGAGAGAGGAGGGGGTCATCTCTGGAGAGAGGAGGGGGTCATCTCAGGAGAGAGGAAGGGGTCATCTCTGGAGAGAGGAGGGGGTCATCTGTGGAGAGAGGAAGGGGTCATCTCTGGAGAGAGGAGGGGGTCATCTCTGGAGAGAGGAGGGGGTCATCTGTGGAGAGAGGAGGGGGTCATCTCTGGAGAGAGGAGGGGGTCATCTCTGGAGAGAGGAGGGGGGTCATCTCTGGAGAGAGGAGGGGGTCATCTCTGGAGAGAGGAAGGGGTCATCTCTGGAGAGAGGAAGGGGTCATCTCTGGAGAGAGGAGGGGGTCATCTCTGGAGAGAGGAAGGGGTCATCTCAGGAGAGAGGAGGGGGTCATCTCTGGAGAGAGGAGGGGGTCATCTCTGGAGAGAGGGGGGGGTCATCTCAGGAGAGAGGGGGGGTCATCTCTGGAGAGAGGGGGGGGTCATCTCAGGAGAGAGGAGGGGGTCATCTCAGGAGAGAGGAAGGGGTCATCTCTGGAGAGAGGGGGGGGTCATCTCAGGAGAGAGGGGGGGTCATCTCAGGAGAGAGGAAGGGGTCATCTCTGGAGAGAGGAGGGGGTCATCTGTGGAGAGAGGAAGGGGTCATCTGTGGAGAGAGGAAGGGGTCATCTCTGGAGAGAGGAGGGGGTCATCTGTGGAGAGAGGAAGGGGTCATCTGTGGAGAGAGGAGGGGGTCATCTCTGGAGAGAGGAGGGGGTCATCTGTGGAGAGAGGAAGGGGTCATCTGTGGAGAGAGGAGGGGGTCATCTCTGGAGAGAGGAGGGGGTCATCTCAGGAGAGAGGAAGGGGTCATCTCTGGAGAGAGGAGGGGGTCATATCTGGAGAGAGGAGGGGGTCATATGTGGAGAGAGGAGGGGGTCATCTCTGGAGAGAGGAGGGGGTCATCTCTGGAGAGAGGAGGGGGGTCATCTCAGGAGAGAGGGGGGGGTCATCTCAGGAGAGAGGAGGGGGTCATCTCTGGAGAGAGGAAGGGGTCATCTCTGGAGAGAGGAAGGGGTCATCTCTGGAGAGAGGAGGGGGTCATCTCTGGAGAGAGGAAGGGGTCATCTCTGGAGAGAGGAGGGGGTCATCTGTGGAGAGAGGAGGGGGTCATCTCTGGAGAGAGGAAGGGGTCATCTCAGGAGAGAGGAAGGGGTCATCTCTGGAGAGAGGAAGGGGTCATCTCTGGAGAGAGGGGGGGGTCATCTCAGGAGAGAGGGGGGGTCATCTCTGGAGAGAGGGGGGGGTCATCTCAGGAGAGAGGAGGGGGTCATCTCAGGAGAGAGGAGGGGGTCATCTCTGGAGAGAGGGGGGGGTCATCTCAGGAGAGAGGGGGGGTCATCTCAGGAGAGAGGAAGGGGTCATCTCTGGAGAGAGGGGGGGTCATCTCTGGAGAGAGGAGGGGTCATCTCTGGAGAGAGGAGGGGTCATCTCTGGAGAGAGGAGGGGGTCATCTCTGGAGAGAGGGGGGGGTCATCTCTGGAGAGAGAGGAGGGGTCATCTCTGGAGAGAGGAAGGGGTCATCTCAGGAGAGAGGAGGGGGTCATCTCAGGAGAGAGGAGGGGGTCATCTCAGGAGAGAGGAGGGGGTCATCTCAGGAGAGAGGAGGGGTCATACAGGGAGAGAGGAGGGGTCATCTCTGGAGAGAGGAGGGGGTCATCTCTGGAGAGAGGGGGGGGTCATCTCTGGAGAGAGAGGAGGGGTCATCTCTGGAGAGAGGAAGGGGTCATCTCTGGAGAGAGGAAGGGGTCATCTCTGGAGAGAGGGGGGGGTCATCTCAGGAGAGAGGGGGGGTCATCTCTGGAGAGAGGGGGGGGTCATCTCAGGAGAGAGGAGGGGGTCATCTCAGGAGAGAGGAGGGGGTCATCTCTGGAGAGAGGGGGGGGTCATCTCAGGAGAGAGGGGGGGTCATCTCAGGAGAGAGGAAGGGGTCATCTCTGGAGAGAGGGGGGGTCATCTCTGGAGAGAGGAGGGGTCATCTCTGGAGAGAGGAGGGGTCATCTCTGGAGAGAGGAGGGGGTCATCTCTGGAGAGAGGGAGGGGTCATCTCTGGAGAGAGGAGGGGGTCATCTCTGGAGAGAGAGGAGGGGTCATCTCTGGAGAGAGGAAGGGGTCATCTCAGGAGAGAGGAGGGGGTCATCTCAGGAGAGAGGAGGGGGTCATCTCAGGAGAGAGGAGGGGGTCATCTCAGGAGAGAGGAGGGGTCATACAGGGAGAGAGGAGGGGGTCATACAGGGAGAGAGGAGGGGGTCATCTCAGGAGAGAGGAGGGGTCATCTCAGGAGAGAGGGGGGGGTCATCTCAGGAGAGAGGAGGGGGTCATCTCAGGAGAGAGGGGGGGGTCATCTCAGGAGAGAGGAGGGGGTCATCTCAGGAGAGAGGGGGGGGTCATCTCAGGAGAGAGGAGGGGGTCATCTCTGGAGAGAGGAGGGGGTCATACAGGGAGAGAGGGGGGGGGTCATACAGGGAGAGAGGAGGGGGTCATACAGGGAGAGAGGAGGGGGTCATCTCTGGAGAGAGAGGAGGGGGTCATCTCGAGATAAATACTAATTGGCTCAATCGCAATATCTCCACTCGCTTTCATTAGCGATGATGGAGATGTGCACGTGACGTTTAAAAGGACAATCCGTAATGTCGTCAAACAGTGACCTCTAGGGGCGCCTGGGTGGCGCACCATGTAACACACTTCAGTGCAACACTGCTGTCCAAAGAATTACCTAAAAAAATATAATAAAAAAAATAACAGCGGCCTCTAGGCCAAAACAAGGCACGGTTACTTATGAAGCACATTGAATGCAGAGACAATGCAAGGTGCTTCACATGAAATAGAATAGAAATAGAAAATAATAAATACATACATCACGATGCTTTTGAAAAGCCACGTTTAACTGAACCTACCTGTACCGAATGTCATTTTTTTTTTACATTCAAAGCTTCTATTGAAGTTTTCGAATGAAGCTTCGAATGTCTGTCATCATATTTTGTGACGTAATCATAATTTTCATTTTTTTTATCCTCAAACAAAATCCTCAATTTGAATAAAGTGATTCATCTGATTAAATAAGTCATTTTCTTTTATTAAATCAACTTTCTTTAATGGATATAACTCGTCAGTTTCGTCAATATAAATAATCCAATAAGGGCACGGTTGGTACGAAAGTGATGGTGACATCTTGATGGAGCGCCGAGCGGATGCAGATGGGCTACATCATTTATGATGAATGTTTAATTAAAATGTTTATGACGATAAACATAATAGTATAATACTTTAATATTAGTGTAGCCTAATCTTTGACTGCAACTGTGAAGAAAAACCACATTGGTTTAAACAGAATGAATAGACACATACAAAATAAATAATAATAATAATAAATAATAATAATAATAATAATAATAATAATAATAATAATAATAATAATAATAATAATAATAATAATAATAATAATAATAATAATAATAATAATAATAATAATAATAATAATAATAATAATAATAAAATAAACGTGAATGTTGATTTAGAATTCGAATGTCAACGTTATGATGAATGAAGCTTCGAAGCTTCTAACTATTGGGTACGGCCCCTACAGTACATACAACATCATGCAACCCGTGACTAGAATGTGCAAAAGCGCTGAGTTGGATGTAACGGCGACAGAGGAGCAAGGTGTCGTCGTGTGAAATATCTTTGGCCAGTTGCAGACAGACAGCGCAAGGGAGAACATTCTGTCGCTTCACAGTAGTGTTGTCAAAAATATCGAAAAATCGATACATATCGATTCTGAATATTTAAAACGGTTTCAATACTCATTTCCCAAAATATCTATATTTAATTATTCATAAAAATAAAAAATATAAATGTTGTATAAGGAAGTTGCATTGTTCATTTCAATACCTGTAATAGTACAGTAGTCCACACACACACACACACACACACACACACATGTGCATTCAGTTAAGTTGGAATATGACTGTTCAGTTTGTCAGGTACATGCAACACAGATTGCTTGAGAAAATACCATGTTCTGCAATAAAAATTATTGAAGTGAGATGAACAGTTATTTTTAAATGTGTGATCTAAAGATAAACAAAGTGTTTTAAACGTGTTATATTTATCTTCTCGTATAGTACCAGAGAGAAGCTGAGGAGAATCAACCAGCAACAAAAGCAAAATTTATAAAAAATAAAAATATTTTATATATATATATATATATATATTTTTTTATCCACTTTTTCTCCCATTTTTCTATATTTTCTCCCATCCCAATTTCGTATCATCCAATTCAACCCTCCCCTGTCACGAACGCTGTTTCTTGCCTCCCACAAGCCGGCTGCAATGTGGACTAAGTCATACATAGCACAAGTCCCCTCCGATACTTGAGGTAACAGCAGTCGCATCTTTTCACCTGCGCAGCTCGATCTCTCAGTGGCGAGGAGTAACGCGTGGGAGGCTCACGCTGCCCCAGACACTTCCTGATTCTACTGCGCAGGCGCACCAACCGACCTGTAGGAGTCGCTGTCCACAACGCCCGATCCCCACCCATCAGTTTCCCTCCCCGTAATACGGCCAATGTGTATTAGTACGGACGACCAGCTAAACTGAAAGCAATGTGGAGCGCTGGGATCGAACAGGCAATCCCAGCGTCTCCGCATTCGTGGCGAGCGCCTTGCCCACTACGCCACGTAGCCGCCCTATATATATATATATATATATATATATATATATATATATATATATATATATATATATTTTTTTTTTTTTTTATATATAAAAAATAATATTTTAAGATTGAACCTTTTTCCCCGTGGTATCGAAAATGGTATTGAATATCGATACTTTTCAAGGTATCGTATCGAAGTTTGAAATTCCAGTATCGTGACAACACTACTTCACAGAGAGCCAGGGTTCCCGACCGCCGACACTTGATAAAAAGCTGCGCTGCGGTCGACCTAGCATCTCCTCTGAACTCTGTCCAAAACAATAAGGCGACACACTGAAAATGAGCATGACCTCCAGGTTGGTCTCTGTGAAACTACTACTTTCTTTCTTCTTTACGACCACGAGTGCTTTGCTTGTGTGTCACTGAAAACAACTGAAATCTGGCTCTGAAATCCTGTGAGGCGTGAGTTGTCGCAGGTCAGCTGTGGAGCTTGGATATTACCGTGAAAACGAGCTTAGAAACAGCCGTGCGGAGCAAGACATAATAAAGTCGGTAGTGTGTGTGTGTGTGTGTGTGTGTGTGTGTGTGTGTGTGTGCGTGTGTGTATGCATGTGTGTGTGCGTGTGTGTGTATGTGTGTGTGACTCGGAGCAATATGTGGTTATTGCTGCTACCATGCGCTTTAAGATGCGTTCTAAAACTAGATTTCCCTAAACAATTACTCGAGCACTACTTGAGTAATTCATGCGAGTTCTGGATCTGGGGAAACATGACTCCTGCCCGTCCCCACCGGCCCCTACAGATCTGTGAATAACATGCAGAGTTTTGACACAGGATCTCATGTCTGATTTGGTTGCGAAGAAAACAACAATGCACTCGTGTTAGAAATGCACTCTTGTTAGAAATGCACTCTTGTTAGAAATGCACTCTAGTTAGAAATGCACTCTTGTTAGAAATGCACTCTAGTTAGAAATGCACTCTTGTTAGAAATGCACTCGTTAGAAATGCACTCGTGTTAGAAATGCACTCTAGTTAGAAATGCACTCTTGTTAGAAATGCACTCGTTAGAAATGCACTCGTGTTAGAAATGCACTCTTGTTAGAAATGCACTCGTTAGAAATGCACTCTAGTTAGAAATGCACTCTTGTTAGAAATGCACTCTAGTTAGAAATGCACTCGTGTTAGAAATGCACTCTTGTTAGAAATGCACTCTAGTTAGAAATGCACTCGTGTTAGAAATGCACTCTTGTTAGAAATGCACTCGTTAGAAATGCACTCTAGTTAGAAATGCACTCTTGTTAGAAATGTGTTAGAAATGCACTCTAGTTAGAAATGTGTTAGAAATGCACTCTTGTGTTAGAAATGCACTATTGTGTTAGAAATGCACTTGTTAGAAATGCACTCTAGTTAGAAATGCACTCTTGTGTTAGAAATGCACTCTTGTGTTAGAAATGCACTCTAGTTAGAAATGCACTCTTGTTAGAAATGCACTCTTGTTAGAAATGTGTTAGAAATGCACTCTTGTGTTAGAAATGTGTTAGAAATGCACTCTTGTGTTAGAAATGTGTTAGAAATGCACTCTTGAGTTAGAAATGCACTCTAGTTATAAATGCACTTGTTAGAAATGCACTCTTGTTAGAAATGCACTCGTTAGAAATGCACTTGTTAGAAATGCACTCTAGTTAGAAATGCACTTGTTAGAAATGCATTCTTGTTAGAAATGCACTCTAGTTAGAAATGCACTTGTTAGAAATGCACTTGTTAGAAATGCACTATTGTGTTAGAAATGCACTCTTGTGTTAGAAATGCACTCTAGTTAGAAATGCACTATAGTTAGAAATGCACTTGTTAGAAATGCACTCGTTAGAAATGCACTTGTTAGAAATGCACTATTGTGTTAGAAATGCACTCGTTAGAAATGCACTTGTTAGAAATGCACTTGTTAGAAATGCACTCGTTAGAAATGCACTTGTTAGAAATGCACTCTTGTTAGAAATGCACTTGTTAGAAATGCACTCTTGTTAGAAATGCACTATTGTGTTAGAAATGCACTCTAGTTAGAAATGCACTCTAGTTAGAAATGCACTCTAGTTAGAAATGCACTCGTTAGAAATGCACTCGTTAGAAATGCACTCTTGTTAGAAATGCACTCTTGTTAGAAATGCACTCTTGCTAGAAATGCACTCTTGTTAGAAATGCACTCGTTAGAAATGCACTCGTTAGAAATGCACTCTTGTTAGAAATGCACTCTTGTTAGAAATGCACTCTTGCTAGAAATGCACTATTGTTAGAAATGTGTTAGAAATGCACTATTGTGTTAGACATGCACTCTAGTTAGAAATGCACTCTTGTTAGAAATGCAACCTTGTGTTCGAAATGTTGGTAAAGCTACCTGTGTTGTGCCCTGGTTGGTAATCACAACACATGCCCGGGCGTTCCTCTCGGAGCCGATGGGAAGGTAATGAACAGCCGTTCTGAGGCGTTAGGCCAGTGACAGCCTGGGCAGCGGATCCAT
>NC_140170.1:3383489-3445989 GCF_963971535.1 Notolepis coatsorum | reverse complement strand
GCCCTCTGGTGGACGGTAGCTGCCGGTCCACAACGAAGAGACGTGAGGCAACCTCACTCGGGGTAGAGCGCCGTCTCACCTGGACTCCTCTCGGGGGGGTAGTTCCAACACTCAGCAGTGTTGGCTGTTATCCATGGCATAATCAAAGCACCCAAAGCACGTAGATAATCCAAGCCGTGTAGGGCTCGACGTCGTCCGGGTGAAGTAATCCAATGTACAGGTCCACTCGTCCTGGCCCAGAGCTCCTCGGATGCAAGCACCACACGTGGTCTGCCCAGCCTGGTTAAGACTCCAGATAACGTCAGGAACGATGGGGGTACTGCTCACTTTATAACTCTAACCGAACGATGCACCATACATAATAGACTATTATTAACTTAATAGAAATACGTCCCACTCGACGGTATAGTGCCAAACTATGACAATTCAACTATTAATCCACACAATGTCTCAATGCCTATTCTGAGGCCAAGTAGGCCATACTGCACCACACGTGCGTCGTGGGTGAGGCTTCACGTCTGTTACTAGGTTGGAGGGTAAAGGACTAATGGACTAAAAGAAAGTTCTACTTTACTTGCGCCATATATATATGCGCTGTGAACAAATAGTACCATTCGTATTTCGCCAGACGTATTCCTACGCGGAACCGGGCTTGTAACGACATGTTCGTCGGCACGATTGAACTTGAACCAAGGGGCTTGGCTGCTGGCGCCAGGTTCTCGTCCAATGGTAGAATGAAACTATTATGGGCTGTTAGTAGACTAAAGGGATATTCAGTGTATATGTACAAGGAATATACAGGGGATATCAAACGATATACAAATACTATTAAATATATATCCATAAATAAATATATATATTCGGTTTAATCTGATCCTTCACAACAGCCGCCCCCTAATTAGTCCCACCTAATTAGCTAAGCAGAGACAGATTAACCGCACTGTCTACCACTCAAGGTCCGCTGTAAGGGTCAGTCAACTCACAAAGTCATGGGGTCATGGTCGTCATCGATAGTGTCTGGGAGTCTGGGCAGTTCTATTAGCCTCGCCACGGGTCGTGTGTAAGTTCGCCCTTGGACGAGCACTTCAGCTGCTCGGACCTTGCCATCGGCACCGGTGATCACTTTGCTTACGCGGCCAGCCGGCCACATAGCTCTGGGTAGTGACTGGTCGATAATCATGACGACTGTTCCTTCTGTCAAATTGTCTCTCTCTTTTACCCACTTCTGGCGGGTCTGTAGAGACGGTAGGTAGTGGAGTAGGAAGCTGTTCCAAAACTTGTCAGCTAGTACTTGACTGTACCTCCACATTCTTCGGCCGTTCGCTTCTTCAGGCCTGTACATTGTCTGGGGTAGCGCGGGGTCTAGCCGCCCCATCAAGAGTGTGTTGGGGGTGACTGGGTCGACATCTGCTACATCACTGGAAACGTAGCCGAGGGGCTTGGAGTTCAATACTCCCTCGATCTCCGTGAGGACTGTCATTAGGACTTCTTCCGCCACAGTCTGGGCCCCAAACACGGCGTACAGGGCTGTCTTTATAGAACGTACTTCTCGTTCCCAGGTTCCACCGAAGTGGGGTGCGTTCGGGGGATTAAACTGGAAGTCAATCTGGGATGGAGCGAGGTGGGTCTTAAGTTCTGGGCCCATAGCTTGGAAGCTCTCTCTCAGCTCTCTTTCTCCGCCTTTGAAGTTTGTCCCGTGATCAGACAACAATGTAGACGGTTTTCCTTTCCGTGATGTGAATCTTCGGAAGGCCATAAGGAATGAGTCTGTGCTCATGGTCGGAAGGAGTTCGATATGTATCGCTCTGGTGGTCATGCATTTGAATACAATACCCCACCGCTTCTCGGTTCCTCTTCCTCTCTTTATATACAACGGGCCAAAACAGTCCATGCCTGTGGAGTGGAATGGCTTGTCGCCTAGTCGGAGGCGACAGGGAGGTAGGTCAGCCATCCGGGGTATGCTGGGCTGCGCGCGCCACTTTCGGCAGTCTAGACAGGTTCGCTGGAAGCGTCGCACCGCTTCTCTTCCTTGAAGTATCCAATAGCGACGTCTGATCTCCGCGAAGACTCTCTCTGCTCCTGCGTGGTGTACATCCTCGTCGTATTTCTTTATGATCAGCTCTGTGACCTTGTGTCGGCTGTTCAAGACTATCGGGTACTTAACGTCATCCGGTAGATCGGGGGCTCTCCGCAGACGACCACCCACTCTGATGAGATTATGGGCGTCGCTCTCGGGTGCCAGATGGAGCAGTCTGCTGTCTGATGGGACGGGCTTTCCTCCCTGTAGACAGTCTAGCTAGTCGGGGAACGAGTCTCTCTGGGCTCGTTGTAGTAGAAGAAGCTCTGCTTCTTCGTAGTCAGCTGCTGAAATGTCGGCAGTGGACTGAATCTCTGGGTGGTGCCACAGGAATGTCTTTAACTGCGCACTCTGTAGGGTAATGCAATCATCTATGTTGGGGTCTGTGGAGGCGACTGTGCTCAGTCCACAGAACATAGGTTTCTTGTTCTCAGCCTCCTCTTTACTTGCTTCCCGTGGGGTGGGCGTAGGCCACTCTTCTTCCGGGAGCTTGAGGAATTCTGGTCCGTCACTGTAGATGTTGCGACGGGTGAGGTCATCCAGGGACATTCCCCGGGTGATGACGTCAGCTGGGTTGTGTTTGGTGTCCACATACCGCCAGCTCGCTGCTTCTGTTAACTCTTGAATCTCGGTGACTCTGACTCCCACGAAGACTTTGTATCTGCATGAATCAGACTTGATCCATGTGAGTACTGTCGTGGAATCTGACCACAAGATTGTTCTGTGCACCGGAATGGTGAGTTCACGTTGGATTAACGTGGCTAGATGCGCTCCTGCTAGGGCTGCGCAGAGCTCTAGACGCGGGATAGATTGTTGCTTTCGTGGGGCTATTCTTGAGCGAGCCAGGATGAAAGCAGTGTGTATCTCTCCTCCCTTCTCTTGGGCACGCAAGTAGGCCACCGATCCATAGGCTACTTCGGAGGCGTCACTGAAGACGTGTAGATCCATCTTGCATGTCTCTGGCCTCACTGTGGGTGGGAAGTAGCTGCAGCGTATATTGACGCCTGGGAGTGAGCGGAGTTCCGTCTCCCACTCTCTCCATGTGGAGGCAAGGTGTGCGGGTATTGGGTCGTCCCAGCCCTGGTCCTTGTCCCATAGTGCTCGTACAATCATCTTTGCCCTGGTGGTGTAAGGTAGAATACATCCCAACGGGTCATATTGTCTGGCGAGTGTTCTGTACACACTCCGTCTGGTGGGCGGTGTGGCAATGTATGACGCCGTGGATGGCTGATACATCGGCGAGCGTTGGGGGAGAGGCCTCCTAGGCGAGTCTCCTCTTGCGCCTCTCTGTGGGCTGGTACCGGCAGGGTACCATGGCCCGCTGGTCCAGGTGCTATTCCTCGGGGCTGGTCGTGCGTCATGCTCACCCGTGAATAGAGTTGGGGGTCTGTAGCGCAGCGCCGCGGGGGTATAGCCTGGGCTGTACTGGACCTCCTGGTCCGGTGGAGTACTGTGCTGTCGTCGGGCTTGGTTCTCCTCCTCTCCCTCTTCTTCTTCTATCAGGTCCTCTAGATCCTGTAGTCGTTTATTTAGCTTCTCCGCAGTGTATGCCGCTCCTTCCTTGTAGCTGGGTCTCGCTTGGACCGGTCGGGGAAGGGGGTCTGCGGGGGGTATAGGCTTGGTCTGTTGGTCAAGTTCAGGGTCGCTTGCTCGGTTAGGAGACGCTGCCCTTGACTGTTGTCTCGACGAGTTCCTTGAACCCCTGGCGGAGGGAGAGGGTGTGGCCCTGGGGATCAGCCGCTCCATTAGCCGCGCCCGTAACTTGTCGCGCTCGGCTTGTAGTCTGTCGCGCTCGCCCTGTAGTCTGTCGCGCTCGGTTTCGCGCTGGATGAGATCTGCTTCTCTTTGGGCACCGGCAGCGGCGCGCTGGGCGTCGGCCCGGTCTCTTGCCATATTCTCTTCCGTCTGAAGGCGTCTCATCTCCAGGCGTATGCGCTCTTCTTCGCTCCGCTGCTGTGTCTGGAGTCGATCGCGTTCACCCTGAAGTCGATCGCGTTCACCCTGAAGTCGATCGCGTTCGGTAGAGGCTGTCAGGCTGGCGAGGAACGCCTGTAATAGCATCCTCGCCGCTTCGCTGGGGGAAGACGGTTGTAGAGGTGAGCCGCTCCTGGCTGTACTCGTTGGGGAGTCCTGGAGCTCTATTTCCTCGGCGCTCTCCTCCTCTTCTTCCGTGCAGAGTTCTCTCTCTGTAGGGTTGTCTTCCTCCCGGGGCTGGTCGGGGACTACTTCTTCGGTATTGGCGGGGGGTAAAGGCATGTCAGCTCCCTCCTGGTCCCCACCGTGAGCTTGGTCAGTTACATTAGATCCCACTAGGGCCTCTGTGGTCGGGGTAACCTGGTCGTTAAGGGCAGACATAATTTTACTTTCTACTTTTACCGCGTTTACCGTTTGTCGAAGGCTAGGTAGTTGACTGACAGCGTAATCCTCTAAGTACTGAGGTGTCTGTCGTCTGCGCCGCGGGCGTTCTACGTTAGGAGGACCGTTTCGTGGAGTGTTCATCATAGGCCATTTCAATATTAATAACACTATATTAATATTACACTAGTTACCCTCCGGCTCGAAGGACCAATTGTAACTGAGGGGTACAATTCCCTGACTGTATTGATAAGTATGGTATTATTAAACCACTACCGTCTATGTACTTTAACTTCTGGCCATCCAGTACATGATATAGATATGATGAACACTTTCCCACCTGATGAAACGAAGTCCACACAAATGTATAAATCGAATATTTTATATAGCAAAGGGTATATACAACGTTCACTTAATGACATTTATGATTTGAAATGCACTTGTAAGGCAAATGAGTATTCGTAGGTAAATCAACATTGAATGTCCAATCTCTGGTTACGCAGGGAGCAAGTATACAACCTGGTTCTTTAGGGAACTATAGCGATGGTACTTAAATGATTATAGCTGGATACACTAAAGGGGGGTCCCGCTGGTTGTAAGTCAGTAGGGGGGGGGGGTTAGGAGAGCCGCTGGCGGTATCCCATCTGGCCGACGATTTCTTGGGAGAATTCAGAGTGCTGAACACGGTGCCCACAGAACCTCGGTCCGCAGATGAATACAGCTGGGCCCTCTGGTGGACGGTAGCTGCCGGTCCACAACGAAGAGACGTGAGGCGACCTCACTCGGGGTAGAGCGCCGTCTCACCTGGACTCCTCTCGGGGGGGGTAGTTCCAACACTCAGCAGTGTTGGCTGTTATCCATGGCATAATCAAAGCACCCAAAGCACGTAGATAATCCAAGCCGTGTAGGGCTCGACGTCGTCCGGGTGAAGTAATCCAATGTACAGGTCCACTCGTCCTGGCCCAGAGCTCCTCGGATGCAAGCACCACACGTGGTCTGCCCAGCCTGGTTAAGACTCCAGATAACGTCAGGAACGATGGGGGTACTGCTCACTTTATAACTCTAACCGAACGATGCACCATACATAATAGACTATTATTAACTTAATAGAAATACGTCCCACTCGACGGTATAGTGCCAAACTATGACAATTCAACTATTAATCCACACAATGTCTCAATGCCTATTCTGAGGCCAAGTAGGCCATACTGCACCACACGTGCGTCGTGGGTGAGGCTTCACGTCTGTTACTAGGTTGGAGGGTAAAGGACTAATGGACTAAAAGAAAGTTCTACTTTACTTGCGCCATATATATATGCGCTGTGAACAAATAGTACCATTCGTATTTCGCCAGACGTATTCCTACGCGGAACCGGGCTTGTAACGACATGTTCGTCGGCACGATTGAACTTGAACCAAGGGGCTTGGCTGCTGGCGCCAGGTTCTCGTCCAATGATAGAATGAAACTATTATGGGCTGTTAGTAGACTAAAGGGATATTCAGTGTATATGTACAAGGAATATACAGGGGATATCAAACGATATACAAATACTATTAAATATATATCCATAAATAAATATATATATTCGGTTTAATCTGATCCTTCACAACAATAGTATTAGTATAGTAGTAGTAGTAGTATTAGTATAGTAGTAGTAGTAGTAGTAGTAGTATAGTAGTAGTAGTAGTCATAGTAGTAGTAGTAGTAGTAGTAGTAGTAGTAGTAGTATTAGTATAGTAGTAGTAGTAGTAGTAGTATAGTATTAGTATTAGTATTAGTAGTAGTAGTAGTAGTAGTAGTAGTAGTAGTAGTAGTATCAGTATTAGTATAGTAGTAGTATTAGTATAGTAGTCGTAGTAGTATCAGTATTAGTATAGTAGTAGTATTAGTATAGTAGTAGTATAGTAGTAGTAGTATCAGTATTAGTATAGTAGTAGTATTCAGATTCAGATTCAGATTCAGATTCCTTTATTGAGCCATTTGTGTAAAACACATTGGTAATTGTTGCAGCAATACAGTGTATGCATTCTTTCTTTTTTTCACAGTAAACAAACACCAACACAGACAAGAAACGAAAACAGTGCAGTGGGGGATTAATCAATAAATAAAATACATATATATATATATAAAGTGAAGTGTGCAGAGATCCAGTACGGACTAGTGCAGTGCAGTCAATGTCATTGTGCCAGTGTCACTTGGGGGCAGAGGGGGGGGGGGGGGGGGCTGAGGCATTGATCAGCCTGGCGGCTGAGGGGAAGAAGCTCAGTCTGTGTCGAGCTTTCACAGCCTTTGGGATCCTCAGCCTTCTCCCAGAGGGGAGCAGGTTGAAGAGGCTGTGACCGGGGTGGGAGGGGTCGGCCATGATCTTTCTCGCCCTCTTCAGCGCCCTGGAGTCGTGCAGTATAGTAGTAGTAGTATAGTAGTATTAGTATAGTAGTAGTATTATCAGTATTAGTATAGTAGTAGTAGTAGTAGTATTAGTATAGTAGTATTAGTATAGTAGTATAGTAGTATTGGTATAGTAGTATTGGTATAGTAGTAGTCATAGTAGTAGTAGTAGTAGTAGTAGTAGTAGTAGTAGTAGTAGTAGTATAGTAGTAGTATAGTAGTATAGTATTAGTATTAGTAATAGTAATATAGTATTAGTATAGTATTAGTATAGTAGTAGTAGTCATAGTAGTAGTAGTAGTATTAGTATAGTAGTAGTATTAGTATAGTAGTATTGGTATAGTAGTAGTAGTAGTAGTAGTAGTAGTAGTAGTAGTAGTAGTAGTAGTAGTAGTAGTCATAGTAGTAGTAGTAGTAGTAGTAGTAGTAGTAGTAGTAGTAGTAGTATAGTAGTAGTAGTATAGTAGTATAGTATTAGTATTAGTAATAGTAATATAGTATTAGTATAGTATTAGTATAGTAGTAGTAGTAGTAGTAGTAGTAGTAGTAGTAGTCATAGTAGTAGTAGTAGTATTAGTATAGTAGTAGTAGTATTAGTATAGTAGTAGTAGTAGTAGTAGTAGTAGTAGTAGTAGTAGTAGGCATAGTAGTAGTAGTAGTAGTAGTAGTAGTAGTAGTAGTATAGTAGTAGTAGTAGTAGTAGTAGTAGTAGTAGTATTAGTATAGTAGTAGTAGTAGTAGTAGTAGTAGTAGTAGTAGTAGTATAGTAGTAGTATCAGTATTAGTATAGTAGTAGTATTATTATAGTAGTCGTAGTAGTATCAGTATTAGTATAGTAGTAGTATTAGTATAGTAGTAGTATATTAGTAGTAGTATCAGTATTAGTATAGTAGTAGTATAGTAGTAGTATAGTAGTAGTAGTAGTAGTAGTAGTAGTAATATAGTAGTATTAGTATAGTAGTAGTAGTAGTAGTATCAGTATTAGTATAGTAGTAGTATTAGTATAGTAGTATTAGTATAGTAGTAGTAGTATCAGTATTAGTATAGTAGTAGTATTAGTATAGTAGTCATAGTAGTAGTAGTATAGTAGTAGTAGTAGTAGTAGTAGTAGTAGTAGTAGTAGTAGTAGTAGTATAGTAGTAGTAGTATAGTAGTAGTATTATAGTATTCGTATAGTAGTATAGTAGTATTATTATAGTATTAGTATAGTAGTATTAGTATAGTAGTATTAGTATAGTAGTAGTCGTAGTAGTAGTAGTAGTAGTAGTAGTAGTAGTAGTAGTAGTAGTAGTAGTAGTATAGTAGTAGTAGTATAGTAGTAGTAGTAGTAGTAGTAGTAGTAGTAGTAGTAGTAGTAGTAGTAGTAGTAGTAGTAGTAGTAGTAGTAGTAGTAGTAGTAGTAGTAGTAGTAGTAGTAGTAGTAGTAGTAGTAGTAGTAGTAGTAGTAGTAGTAGTAGTAGTAGTAGTAGTAGTATAGTAGTAGTAGTAGTAGTAGTAGTAGTAGTAGTAGTAGTAGTAGTAGTAGTAGTAGTAGTAGTAGTAGTAGTAGTAGTAGTAGTAGTAGTATAGTAGTAGTAGTAGTAGTAGTAGTAGTAGTAGTAGTAGTAGTAGTAGTAGTAGTAGTAGTAGTAGTAGTAGTATAGTAGTAGTAGTAGTAGTAGTAGTAGTATAGTAGTAGTAGTAGTAGTAGTAGTAGTAGTAGTAGTATAGTAGTAGTAGTAGTAGTAGTATAGTAGTAGTAGTAGTAGTATTATTCAGTCACCACGCACATGCCCACGCATTCCTCTCCGATGGGAAGTTAATGGTCTGCCCTTCGGAGGCGGTAGGCCAGTGACAGCCTGGGCAGCGGCTCCATACTATTACCCTCCTATAACAGTGATGAATTAGTACTCCTCTCCTACCACCTTCTCACCCATCATCGCTGCCTCTAGGCTGGGGAGAGGAGAGCTAGAGTCTGCAGTCCTCCTGCATATCGTACATCAACCAGCCCAGAGGCAGGCAGCGGCCAAGTATAAGTCTCTGGGAGGGAGCCAGGGAATTAACGGACAGGAACCCAATAATTGAGATAATACAAACAAACTCATTAGTGGGCATCGAGAGCATCGAAACATTGTGGTTGCTCCTACTTTAGGAACACAAACAAAAGGAAACAGGCTTGTTTTCCATCGATTATCCGCTACCTATCTGGCTTATCGGAAGAAGAGTAGTTTGACTCCTGGTAAATGCCAAAGGCTTTTTCTTCTGTATAAAATCTCTCTCTCTCTCTCAGGAGCAAGACTCTGACCTACCGAGGGGCGACAGTGGCTCAGGAGGTAGAGCGATCGTCTGGTAGTCGGAAGGTTCCCGGTTTGATTCCCGCTCCTCCCGGGCAGCGTGTGTCGAAGTGTCCAAGACACTTAACCTCCTAATTGCTCCCGATGAGCAGGTCGGCACCTTGCATGGTCGCCTCCGCCGTCGGTGTGTGAATGTGTGAGTGAATGGGTGAGTGTTTGGAACACAATTGTAAAGCGATAAATATATAAATATAAATGCACCATGTACCTACAGGAAGCATAAGCTGGTCAAGGCGTTGGTCAAGGCATTGGTCAATGCGTTGGTCAAGGCGTTGGTCAAGGCGTTGGTCAAGGCGTTGGTCAGCCCTCAGACATTCCTCCATTCCAGCGGGTGCTCTTGACACGGGCTCAGCTGAGTGTGCAGTGGGGCCTTGGACAGCCTGTCTCACTATGGAGTCACTGTAGAGACATATGAAATCCGCCTTCGCGGGATCGCGGACGGAATCGTGGAATTTACCAATAAAAATGGAATCGACTGTAAAACGTGGAATATTGCAGAATTTGGCCTAATCTGGACTGAAATTCCGTTTTCGGGAGAAGATGGAACGTTTGGTGCAAAGCAAACATGACCGGGGACGCTACAGCGTGTTACAACGCGGACGTCACTTCCACACTGCTTCACAATCACAACACGCAGCAATGTCCAAGCGTCTGGCTGCTTCGGTGTTAACGTCGTCAAAAAAAAGGTACGAAAATCCGCACTAAGCCCTAAATTCAGAGCAGAGCATTATCCTAATGACTTTTATGCCTCCGGAAAAAAAGGTAAAAGGATCGACTCAAGAGCTAACAATCAGTGGTATTACCCGCTTCATAGTGTCATGATCCAGTGCAAAAAATTTGGAGTGTTTTGTTTACAGTCATTTCTCTTTTTTACTTGAAGCACAGAGTGAAAAGTTTGCTTAACATGTGTTTAAAAACTCAGAAGGGAATGTTTTGTTTACAGTTGTTTTTTCCTTTACTTGAAGCAATGAGAAGACGCTTATAACATTGGACATTTATTCATTCCCACTTATTAGACACTACATGTATTTCTGATGGTAAAATGAGCATAAAAAGCTAAATACAGAATTCTGAAATATTAAAACGGAAAGAAACTGAATTTGGGGGGGGAAATTACTGATTTCATGTGGCTCTACATCACTGGCAGGAGACCGGGCCTGAAGGCCAAACTCCCTCTCACAGAAAACCCTACACTACCATAGGGGTGGGAATCGCCAGAGACCTCACGATACGATACTATCGCGATACTTGCGTCACGATTTGATAGTATCGCGATACTAAATATATCGCGATACGCTGAGTATTGCGATTTTCAATTTTTTTTAATTTGTTTTTTGTTTTTGATCAAATTTATTTTTATTACCTTTTTTCAACTGCAAAGTAAAACTTTGTCAACATGTTTTATCTAATAAAATAAAGTTCAGTCTGTTCATCTCACTTCAAAATTTTTATTGCAGAACATGGTATTTTCTCAAGCAGACAGATGTAAACACTGTAATCTGTGTTGCATGTACCTGACAAACTGAACTGTTTGTATTACAGTCATATTCCAACTTGACTGAATGCACATGTGTGTGTGGACTACTGTACTATTACAGGTATTGAAATGAACAATGCAACTTCCTTATACAATTTTTTTTTTTAAATAATTTCTTTTTTTATGAATAATTAAATATAGATACTTGGCGTCCCTGTATCGATACAGTATCGCCACGCAAAGTATCGCGATACTACTACGTATTGATTCCCCCCCCCCACCCCTACACTACCCTCATCACACTGGGCTGAAGAGGCCCCTCACACTCACCACAGAACACAGAACACAGAGTTCCTACACATTGTGCTCATTTCATTTCAGTGTTTCATTTGTGGCCACTCTCCACAATACCAAATCAAGTCCATTACGAATAGATTTACCAATCTGATACAATAACACGTTAATAATGCTCTTCCGTGTCTCTACATCGTGCTGTAATTCCACTGATAAGAACCTGTATTAAACACTGAATTCAAGTATTTTCCCATGACACATTTTTCATGACCAATATTTTCTACAGTAATGGTAAACCACCATGTGAGACTGTTTGTCATGAAATGTGTCATGATGCAGGCTATGGTTTTCTTCAGAGATATTTACTGTAGATTTAAGAGCAGCCAAGATTGACGTTAAACACTAAACAAACGTCCACGACATTTCTAAAACCTTTATCTTTTCCCTTCGATTTTTGTAAATCTGTTACAAAGGCTATTATTTCTCCAGAGATGTTTATGTTTAACTCATCACCAAACAACTAGGTAGTGGTTGTGAGCAGCAGTGAGCAGGACACGTTCGAGATTATATGGATGATGATTATGGATGATAAGGTGCGTTTGTTGGACTAAGCACAACTGGTAAAATGTAAAAACAACTATAACCAAATCGACCGATGAAGAAACCTATTCGGCTCCATGGTATAGTCTGACCCGAGCACACAATAGTAACCTGGCAAACTATTGGATATATGATGAAGACGACAAAACGGATTATGGATGATGATTATGGATGATAATGTGCGTTTCCACCAGACTATGATATGTTGGACTATGTTGGACCAAGCACTACTGGTAAAATGGAAAACAACTATAACCCTGCCATTGGCTGTGGAAGTGGGTAGATTCCAGGGTAAACCTGAGGAGGAGCGGTTGTGTGTTCTGTGTGATCTGGGAGTGGTGGAGGATGAATATCATTTTGTTTTTTATTGCCCTTTGTACACCACTTTGAGGAGGGCTTTATTTGAAAAAATTCAAATTGTAAACCCAGATTTGTTTTGGCAGTCTGAGAGCTGTATGTTGAGTTGTTTTTTTGTGGAGGACATCTTCGGTTTTGCAGGATTTTTGGAGAAGGCATGGCACCTGAGACAAAACACACTGTATCCTATATAATTGTATTTGAATTCACCTTGTTTTTCTGTTTATTTACATTGAGTACAGCTTGTGTTATATTACGTTTTATTGTATTTTCTTGTATTTTTCTTTTTTTTATGGCCATCTTGGTCTATGTCATTTGTTAAGTAATTGGTAAAGTATATTATTATATACTTATTGTTATGTGTCTTGTAAGCCCATATGGGCTGGGCATACATCTGTATGTAAGACACGAAAATAAAAAAGATCAAATCAAATCAAATCATAACCAAATCGACAGATGAAGAAACCTACTCGGCTCCGTGATATAGTCTGGCCCGAGCAGATGAAGTAGACGGATGAAGGCTATAATATGTATTGATCCTGTTCTGATTCAAGACACGTTTGGACTCGACGTGAGAAATGGAGTACATCTAAAACAAAGGTAATGTCTTTTTTGTTACGTGTACTTTACCGAAACTCCATGTATTACACACAGAACACTTCAGATCACATGTATTACACACAGAACACCAGCTGCTACCCTCACATAGACTATTCAGATCACATGTATTACACACAGAACACCAGCTGCTACCCTCACATAGACTATTCAGATCACATGTATTACACACAGAACACCAGCTGCTAGCCTCACATAGACTATTCAGATCACATGTATTACACACAGAACACCAGCTGCTACCCTCACATAGACTATTCAGATCACATGTATTACACACAGAACACCAGCTGCTAGCCTCACATAGACTCTTCAGATCACATGTATTACACACAGAACTTTGGACGTATGGTGTACAGTATGTCTCTCTGATGTCTTGTCTGTATGTCTGTCTCTGCTGTAACATGGTTGTCTCTCTGATGTCTTGTCTGTGTGTCTGTCTCTGCTGTAACATGGTTGTCTCTCTGATGTCTTGTCTGTGTGTCTGTCTCTGCTGTAACATGGTTGTCTCTCTGATGTCTGTCTGTCTGTCTCTGCTGTAACATGGTTGTCTCTCTGATGTCTTGTCTGTGTGTCTGCCTCTGCTGTAACATGGTTGTCTCTCTGATGTCTTGTCTGTATGTCTGTCTCTGCTGTAACGTGGTTGTCTCTCTGATGTATTGTCTGTATGTCTGTCTCTGCTGTAACATGGTTGTCTCTCTGATGTCTTGTATGTATGTCCGTCTCTGCTGTAACATGGTTGTCTCTCTGATGTCTTGTCTGTATGTCTGTCTCTGCTGTAACATGGTTGTCTCTCTGATGTATTGTCTGTCTGTCTGTCTCTGCTGTAACATGGTTGTCTCTCTGATGTCTTGTCTGTCTGTCTGTCTCTGCTGTAACATGGTTGTCTCTCTGATGTCTTGTCTGTGTGTCTGTCTCTGCTGTAACATGGTTGTCTCTCTGATGTCTTGTCTGTCTGTCTGTCTGTCTCTGCTGTAACATGGTTGTCTCTCTGATGTCTTGTCTGTCTGTCTGTCTCTGCTGTAACATGGTTGTCTCTCTGATGTCTTGTATGTATGTCCGTCTCTGCTGTAACATGGTTGTCTCTCTGATGTCTTGTCTGTGTGTCTGCCTCTGCTGTAACATGGTTGTCTCTCTGATGTCTTGTCTGTGTGTCTGTCTCTGCTGTAACATGGTTGTCTCTCTGATGTCTTGTCTGTTTGTCTGTCTCTGCTGTAACATGGTTGTCTTGTGTTTTTCCTTTCTGTAACGCAGTATTATGTATTCTGACACAAAACAAATGTATTCTGACACAAGTATCTTATCTTATCTCATGCGTGTTCAGGACAGACACCCAGGTGACATGAACTTTGTTTCTACCAATTCTTGCAACGGTAAGTATGTCCAAATTAATGTAACTGGGGCAATTTATGCATACATGACAATCTATAAATATCCCCATCTGCTTCAACGACAGGCCATTGTGTGGTTATTTATAAGTCACATCCAGCTCTGTGTTGCTGAATGCTGTGTCACCACTCAGACACTCGCGCCCGAGCTATTTCTCTAAAACAGAATTTTAATAACAAACAAAACAGCGGCTCTTTCCCAGAGTGTGGCGGGAGACTGTGGTCTTATAACGAGGCACCATGGGTAGTGAAACAGACACGGCCCACGTGACACACACTTCCTGATATGTGTCACACGGCCCATGTGATACACACTTCCTGATACACGACACGCGCCCCATGTGATACACACTTCCTGATACGCGACACGCGCCCCATGTGATACACACTTCCTGATACACGACACACGTCCCATGTGATACACACTTCCTGATACGTAACACGCGCCCCATGTGATACACACTTCCTGATACGCGACACGCGCCCCATGTGATACACACTTCCTGATACGCGACACGCGCCCCATGTGATACACACTTCCTGATACACGACACACGCCCCATGTGATACACACTTCCTGATACACGACACACGCCCCATGTGATACACACTTCCTGATACACGACACATGCCCCATGTGATACACACTTCCTGATACGCGACACGCGCCCCATGTGATACACACTTCCTGATACGCGACACGCGCCCCATGTGATACACACTTCCTGATACGCGACACATGCCCCATGTGATACACACTTCCTGATTGTGGATTAGTTCAACCCAATCTCAGAACGTGGAAGTGGCGACGGTGCTGGTCCTGAGTGATGCTGGTCCTGATGCTGGTCCTGAGTGATGCTGGTCCTGATGCTGGTCCTGAGTGGCAGGTGGTCCTGAGTGATGCTGGTCCTGACGCTGGTCTTGAGTGACAGGTGGTCCTGAGTGGCGCTGCCGTGTGCCCCAGGGACTAGGGCTGGGCGATTAATCGAAATAAAATCACGATCTCGATTCATAGACCTATGCAATCTCATTTCTAAATTATGACGATTATTACGAACTTATTTTTTATTATTGAACTTTTTACTTAACCTTTTTAAATGATGACGATTCTGACTTGAGTTATTTTGTACGTTACAAGATACTTTTAAGTTTAAGTCGAGCACTTTCATATATGTTATGTTTAAGTTTAAGTCAAGCACATTGATATATGTTATGGTGTCTGTTGAATGAGTGCAATAAATGATTTTATTGAAAAAAAATAAGAATCGTGTGAGAGAATTGTGATCTCAATTCTTAAGAGAGAAAAACCGTGATTCACATTTGAGCAAGAATCGCCCAGCCCTATAGGGACGCAGAGGAACCACAAGAAGCCCCTGTCAGACAAGCTGAACGATGTCGGGCTGAGAGATCAGGGAGGAGAGGATACGTCAGTGAGCCGGCCGGCAGACAAACATCAGTGGACAACAGGCCTGTTAGCAGAGCTTTGTTCCCACAGCATGGGCTTTAAATAAGTAACCTCCTCTTAAGCTACAAGACATCCAGAGTGTCAGTCTATCCCAGGGGTGGCCAACCAGTCAGAGACTAAGAGCCACAAAAATGACTGTGGTACCACAAAGAGCCACACCATACAGGGAGCGAAATTAACTTTTTGACTCACCGGCCAGTGGCGGGTAGATGGGAAGAATCTACCCGCCAAGCATATTTCTTACCCGCCAACTTTTTTTTGATACAATTTTTTTTATTATTATTTTATATAGATTTTTTTTTAAAAAAAATATATATATTATATAATCATACTTGTGATTGTGTTATCTGCGAGACATCGCCACCTCGCTGTCTGCAAACAGCTCCACTGTCTGTGTGTATACTCGAGTGGCCTCCAGCTCCAGCAAGGATTCTCCGGGGGTGCAGCTGGGCCCTAAACGCTACATTCAGCATGCAAAAGAATTCTCCGGAGCTGCACCTGGACCCTAGTCAGCAGCCCTCACTCATGCGATGTAAACCAGGGACTCAAATACGCATGTTGTTGTTGTAGGACATTGATGCCAAGAGCTATCTGTAGCTACTGCTGGATGGCGTTGGGACAACGCCTCAGTGAACTATTTAGTTTACTGCGACATTTCGTAGTGACTAGTTACCTAGCCAACGGAGGTATTATGCACTGGACTATTGCTGGAGGATTTGTTGATGTCGGGAGCTATCCGTAGCTAGCCGGCTGGATAACGTTACACAATGCCTCGTGTATTAAACTAAGTGAATAGTTGACTGGGTCATTTTGTAACGGTAGCTAACGTTATCTCACGAAGGTCCCACACTGACTAGACTAACGTCACGGTGAGGCAATAGCCTCTGTTTACATGCAGGCATACAGAAACAGGTGGGGAGGGGCTAGCAGCAGTGCGCGGTGCGCGCTTCATGTCTGCTGAGACAGCGAGTGAGAACCCCGCTAAAGAATTGGATCATGATTTTCGGTTTTCACATGACTATTTGATAGCCCGTCACACGCACTCAGACGTCTCAGTGGGAGGCGCCAAACGTAAAAACTGAGCGCAAATGGCGGGTGGCGCTCTCTAGTTTCGGTCCTTGACACCATATATACCAGCGTTTCTCAACCTTTTTTTCAGTCACGGCACCCTTCATGTGTTTATAGGTCCCACCCTCTGGCCTCTGATGTTGCTAATGTCTTTTTTATTTGGGCCTCACAGGGTTAACCTCTTTAAGCCTGTGCGGGCCCGGTACTGGACCGCAAATGACATCAGGCCATAAATCCATCTCTACAGAATGTATGAATTAATGTTGCCTTTTATTTTCAAATGTAGCCAAGAGTAAATACCCTAACCCTGTCAAAACAGCGGTCAAAGTGTACATTTTCAGCATTACGTTTGTTTACCAACGATTGTAACTGTTTATTAGTGAAATATATGATTATGGAAATCTCAGGGCATTGAGTCGGAAACCGGCGCATATTGACGGGAGGAAGTGGCGCCGCCAAAAGTGAGTGTAGTCTTTTGAAGGAAGAGGCCCGGGGCTGTTGATGGACTTTCAAAGAGTGTCAGTCTGTCCAGTCTGTGGTGCACAGTGTGTCAGTCTATGTCTCTGATGTGTGACCCCCTGGAATTACATGGTGCCATAAATCATCTAGTGTGTATGATTCTAGTATGTCTTACTTGTTTGTGTCTATCTATCTATCTATCTATCTATCTATCTATCTATCTATCTATCTATCTATCTATCTATCTATCTATCTATCTATGTATATATCCTTGTTGTCCCTAAATCCAGGCTAAAAAACATCTATCCATCCATCCATCCATCCATCCATCCATCCATCCATCCATCTTTCTACAGTATCTATCTGATGTGAGGCTAACCTACACTGCATACAGATCAGCTGCCGCTCCCAGCCCGCCGCCTCCTCGGCTGTGCAGTCATCATCAGTCAGGGGTCCTGTGGGCTGGGCCTCACTAACTCAAGAGTGACTGTCGGAACCAGGAACGTGATTCACAGGCAAATGTACATGTTGTTGCACAAGGTCTGTCGGTGGACTGAGTTAGAAGTGACTTTATTCCTCCTTAACCCTTTCACTGCCACACTACAGAAGGTTAACCCTTTACTATCAAGGGTTAACCTTCTGTAGTGTGGTAGTGAAAGGGTTACCCCTTTGGCGTGTGGCAGTGAAAGCCAGGGCTAACCTTCTGTATTGTCGCAGTGAAAGGGTTAACCATTTGGTAGTGCGGTGGTGAAAGGGTTAAGGCGAGACAGTAGCCCAGAAATCGGCTTTTTGCTCTCTTTTTCTTGGACGGTATTGAGATTTAGTTATATTTTTTAGCTTCCTTAGCATGTCTTATTTGCATATGAGGAAGTGCCTCATTTGCAAAATAGAAACATAAAATTCAGAAAACTTGCAATGTATTTTTTCTTAGTTTATATATGTACATAACAAACTGGGAAAGTTTCATAGTGATATCTATTCAAATATTTGTTTAGCCCATTAGGGGGGTACTTTCTCGCCTTAATGTGGAACGGATGCAGCTTTGGAGACGAAACTGCCAAGAGGTTTGTTTTCCAACCCATTTAATGGGTTGGAAAACAAACCTCTTGGCAGTTTCGTCTCCAAAGCTGCATCCGTTCCACATTAAGGCGAGAAAGTTTTGGTTCATTTTCACGCATCAGACATTCAGTCCACGTTCATCATCAAATAAGAAAAAGTTTCTCCGATCCGTTACACACGACGGCGGAGGATTTGGATATATTTGAATAACATTTCAGATTTAAACCCGATGCTAACAGGGAACCTGCAAACGTTAATGCAGCAATATTTAAACTCTGTGTGATGAAGGAAGCCCCCCCCCCCCCCCCCCCCCCCACAGTGAGGCGTCTATACTTTCCGTAGCCGCATTTCTGCAGGACGCTCTCTGATTGGCCGACGTCAGTTTCTACACTGGTTAAGCTTAGGCACTCTTTCGAAGTTGGTTAAGGTTAGAGTTTGTCTTAGAGCGCGGTGATAGAACGCCAGGTGCTCTGCAGGCTGTTCGACGCGGAAATGGGCAAAGACACAGCGCGTCACGCTATTGGGCAACAGTGGCCAATCAGAGAGCGTCAGTCAGTGGCCAATCAGAGAGCGTCCTGCAGAAATGCGGCTACGGAAAGTATAGACGCCTCACTGTGAGAGGAGCTCAGACCAGTACAGACCAGTACAGACCAGTACAGACCAGTACAGACCAGACCAGACCAGTACAGACCAGTACAGACCAGTACAGACCAGTACAGACCAGTACAGACCAGTACAGACCAGTACAGACCAGTACAGACCAGACCAGTACAGACCAGTACAGACCAGTACAGACCAGTACAGACCAGTACAGACCAGTACAGACCAGTACAGACCAGACCAGTACAGACCAGTACAGACCAGACCAGTACAGACCATATAGACCAGTACAGACCAGTACAGACCAGTACAGACCAGACCAGTACAGACCAGTACAGACCAGTACAGACCAGACCAGTACAGACCAGTACAGACCAGTACAGACCAGACCAGTACAGACCAGTACAGACCATATAGACCAGACCAGTACAGACCAGTACAGACCAGTACAGACCAGTACAGACAGACCAGACCAGTACAGACCAGTACAGACCAGTACAGACCAGTACAGACCAGACCAGACCAGTACAGACCAGTACAGACCAGTTCAGACCAGTACAGACCAGTACAGACCAGTACAGACCAGTACAGACCAGACCAGTACAGACCAGACCAGACCAGTACAGACCAGTACAGACCAGTACAGACCAGACCAGTACAGACCAGTACAGACCAGTACAGACCAGTACAGACCAGTACAGACCAGTACAGACCAGTACAGACCAGACCAGACCAGTACAGACCAGACCAGTACAGACCAGTACAGACCAGTACAGACCAGACCAGTACAGACCAGTACAGACCAGTACAGACCAGTACAGACCAGTACAGACCAGTACAGACCAGAACAGACCAGTACAGACCAGACCAGAACAGACCAGTACAGACAGACCAGACCAGTACAGACCAGTACAGACCAGACCAGAACAGACCAGTACAGACAGACCAGAACAGACCAGTACAGACCAGACCAGAACAGACCAGTACAGACAGACCAGACCAGTACAGACCAGTACAGACCAGTACAGACCAGTACAGACAGACCAGACCAGTACAGACCAGTACAGACCAGTACAGACCAGTACAGACCATATAGACCAGCAACAGTGAGTGTGTTTTGCGCGATGCACTAAATACAAGAGGGACAGTGTGAGCGTTAGTGTTGTTTATATAGAATACAATGGACCTGTCTCAAACCCTGCCCCCTTTTCTTGATCCTCCAATCACAACTGTCGCTTACCTCGGACAAACTTGGTTTGTCCGAGGTAAGCGACAGTTGTGATTGGAGGATCAAGAAAAGAGGGCAGGGTTTGAGACAGGTCCATTAGGGATGTCCGATATTATCGGCCGATATCGGCAGTAAAATGTGATATCGGAAAATATCGGTATCGGTTAAAAAAAAGAAAAAAAACAATAACAATATTTGTTATATATATATATCCAGTGAAATTATTAGTTACCTGAAATTATTCAGTTTTTTGGGGGGGGGGGAACCCTGCATATATCGGTATCGGTTGATATCGGTTGATATCGGTATCGGAAATTAAGAGTTGGACAATATCGGAATATCGGTATCGGTAAAAAATCCAATATCGAGCATCCCTAAATACAATAGAATACAATAGAAGTACTTTATTGATCCCGAGGGAATTTCAGCACTACAGATGCATTGCTCACATTAAACATTTAAGTTGTCAAAAAATAAAGTAAGAGGGTGATCTAAATATCTAAGGCTGCAGCTACATTGAACGTTAACACTTTAACCGCCGGAAACACGTCGAAATTCGTCATTGCCCGCCATGCTCATTCTGCCGAAGACGCCGTAACACGTCTTTGATATCAATATTTCAAAAATCTGTGATCGAAGTCATATTTCTCTCCCGGGGACCTGAGATATACTGCTGAGCTCCACTCAACTCTCTAACGGTTCAAGAGCGCCATCTGGTGGCCGATCGGCAGATCGCCCAACAGGAAGTCATGTGGATGAAGTGGTGCTCACCCATATTTCGTCCGGGCACTCGCTATCATTAGCAGGACTCCATCTTGACACAGTGAACAACGATCGGTGCACATAACTCGATAAACAACATGATTTGGACGTATATACTATTATACAACCTGGAAATGGATCGGATATTTCGACATCCCATAATAGAAAAAATTCTATTCCACGCTCATCCCCCAACGGCGCGAGGAAGATACGGTGAGTTTCAGCGTTATTTTCTAATGTCTGCTATACTAACTGCTCTGATGATCATATGACCCACACTAGATGAATGATATAACGCTGCCCACGGAATTATAAACGACCCCCCGCCCATCCGGTCATCATCAGATGATACGTAGTAACTTCTAGAAGTACCTCCAGTTGAAATTTTTTATCTGGCACTGATCGCTACCAAACTGTATTTGATCATCAATATAATGCATTTGGGGCTATAAATCACGTTCTGGAGAAAGCTGCAGAAAACGATAGAAACATACTTATACTTTAGACCGTATTTTAGTATGAATATGTGAATGAAAAAGTATAACGTTGCTACACCCTGAACAATAGATATAGGACATTGAATGGGCCATAATAATGTCAATTTAGCAATACAATTTAAAAAGTTATAGCCCTGCAAAGAAGGGGAACTTCTCCATAGACAAATAGAGCTGGCTAGGGATGGTAAATTATGAATTTAACCATGGCGATCAAAGTGTTAATGAACGGATAGAAATGACTGTATTACTGTTTATTTTTACAATAGAACCTAATGCCAACAAATTGATTAAAACATCTAGCTAGAAATTCCTCTCCAACACATCTGTAGACTAGATGTTCCTCTGAACTACTAGCTAGATAGTAGTGATGCACCGATGTGAAAACTGTGGCCGATACCGATACCGTCAATATCTCTGTATAGAAAACACCTTTTTAAGATAATCAAATAAAGAGCTATTTTCCAAAAACGCATTTTTCTTTTTTTTACATTTTTACTTTTGTCATTTATTTTCAGAAATGAGTGATATTTTTTAACAATTTAAGACCAAAACATGTTAAATAAAAATGACCATATCGGCCGATATTATATTTTGACATCGGAAAGATACCGATGTGTAAAAAAAAAATGACCATATCGGCCGATATTATATCGGCGGCCGATATATCGTGCACCACTACTAGATAGTATTCTTCAACACATAATGTAGACTAGGGGCGGGATCCACTAAGAATGGATTGCGCGGTGGTAATTGCACCCTTAACTGCGCGGGGGTTTGCGCACGGTATCTGCTCTGTCTTTGCGAGCTATCCACTAAGGACATTGCGCGGATGAGATACCAGCGCAGACACGCGGCCATTATGTGTGGAGTTTGCTCCTGATCTGCTCCAGCGCAGATCTGCACCTGACAGCCTGTTGGCAGATATCAGGAAGGGGACAAATAAACCCGAAATGAGGCATAGACATAACTGTATTTTTCACCATTAGTATTTCAGCATTGCATTTGTTTGTCATCCATGAATAATATTTTGAGCAGACCTATCCATATTGCAGAATCTTTATACCGAATTTAAGCACTGTGCCAGTGAAGATATTTTACAATGAATGGATATTTTGAGTGAGCAAGTTGTATTTAATGTTTAGTTAGGATAATATAACCTGCATTATTATATACTCCAGCATAGACTTTTCATTGGCCGTGTTTCCAGCTCCTAATGGACCCGACGGAACGTTATGAATTAAACGTTTATTCTGGAGCATATGAGTGTGCGTTGGTTAGGGATGGGTACCTTTCACATTTGAACCGATACGGTACCCAACGGTACCTTTTTTTCTGTACTTTAGTCTCAAGAAATTTAATTTACCTACCTCAGTTGTGAAAAAAAATTATCCAAACTTCAAATAATTACAATTTCGACCGTTTTCGGCTTGCCATTGCTCCGACTGCTTTGTTGTTGAATCAAGTCAAATCCTAGGTAAGCGTATATTGTGCGTGTGAACGTTGACATGAAAAGAAAAAAAGGTAAATTTTTATTTTTTTGTATCTCACTTGAATCGATACTCGGTAGTACCGACGTGTTTCGGTTCGGTACATCAAAAGTACCGAATTCGGTACCCATCCCTAGCGTTGGTACAATAGTTTTTGCTTGGTGCTACAATTGGAACGTGAGTGCAGTCAATCATAGGCGTCGTTTCGGTATGACAAGGTATGGCAATCGGATGGCGGGCACCGTAGATGTGATACCAGCCACCCTTCAGTCACCCGCTTACAGCTGGAATACAGCCTCCCGTCAGTGGCGGGGATCAAACCAGCAACCTCTTTTACCGGCCGGCCTCTTTACCTCTAGAGCTCTAGTGCAGAGAATACAATTCCCCCTAAGGGGATTCATAAAGGCTTCAGCTGACTGACTAACAACACACTCTAAATGAGACGTTGAAACTGCTTCATGTCCCATCAACCACACACCGCATGGCGACGGGGACGGGGACGGGACGGGGGGGGGGGGGGGGGGGGGGGGGGGGGGGAAGGGGAGGAGGGGGGGGGGGGGGGGGGATGGTAGGTGGGGTCTCTGCTCCGCCAGCTTTGTTCCAGAATGTAGTCCAGCCTCCCAGTGAGACACTTCTCCACAGCTGGGGTGGCAGCGGGCTGTTGTTCATCTTCTCTCTGAGTGGATTCCGAGGCTGAGAGGGGCCACCTGCCACCCTGCACCCAGTAGGGGCCAAACAACCCCCACCTGCCACCCTGCACCCAGTAGGGGCCAAACAACCCCCACCTACCATCCTGCACCCAGTAGGGGCCAAACAACCCCCACCTACCATTCTGCACCCAGTAGGGGCCAAACAACCCCCACCTACCATTCTGTACCCAGTAGGGGCCAAACAACCCCCACCTACCATTCTGCACCCAGTAGGGGCCAAACAACCCCCACCTACCATCCTGCACCCAGTAGGGGCCAAACAACCCCCACCTACCATTCTGCACCCAGTAGGGGCCAAACAACCCCCACCTACCACCCTGCACCCAGTAGGGGCCAAACAACCCCCACCTACCATCATGCACCCAGTAGGGGCCAAACAACCCCCACCTACCATCCTGCACCCAGTAGGGGCCAAACAACCCCCACCTACCATCCTGCACCCAGTAGGGGCCAAACAACCCCCACCTACCACTCTGCACCCAGTAGGGGCCAAACAACCCCCACCTACCATTCTGCACCCAGTAGGGGCCAAACAACCCCCACCTACCACTCTGCACCCAGTAGGGGCCAAACAACCCCCACCTACCATTCTGCACCCAGTAGGGGCCAAACAACCCCCACCTACCACCCTGCACCCAGTAGGGGCCAAACAACCCCCACCTACCATTCTGCACCCAGTAGGGGAAAATACAAACATATATCAATGACGCCACGGCGGGCGTCACAGAGACTGCATGTCTCTTCAGACTGATTCCAGGGACACGTGTGTCTCTTCAGACTGATTCCAGGGACATGTGTGTCTCTTCAGACTGATTCCAGGGACACGCGTGTCTCTTCAGACTGATTCCAGGGACACGTGTGTCTCTTCAGACTGATTCCAGGGACACGTGTGTCTCTTCAGACTGATTCCAGGGACACGTGTGTCTCTTCAGACTGATTCCAGGGACATGCGTGTCTCTTCAGACTGATTCCAGGGACACGTGTGTCTCTTCAGACTGATTCCAGGGACACGTGTGTCTCTTCAGACTGATTCCAGGGACATGTGTGTCTCTTCAGACTGATTCCAGGGACACGTGTGTCTCTTCAGACTGATTCCAGGGACACGTGTGTCTCTTCAGACTGATTCCAGGGACACGTGTGTCTCTTCAGACTGATTCCAGGGACACACGCTGGAGATCACATGCACCGGCAACGAGAAGGTGTGACGTGAATGAAAACCCTTGGGTTGACCCAAAAGAGTAAGAGTGAAACAACTCCCCCCGCAAGCAAACACTAAGACAAACTCTAAAAAAAAAACAGCATAGCAATGGAAAAGACGGCTCGTGAAACATCAACGGAAAATACAAACACATTTAGAATCCGCCACGGCGGGCGTCACTTAGGCGGCGATCACACGGACCGGCGATGAGAAGGTGAACGTGAATAAAAAATTTTAAACTGTTTACCCAAAAGATGCAGACTTCCACTGGCGACAGGGGTAACCTCTTCTGCACGGAGGCGCGACGAGGTCTGCGGGGATCTCTGTGACGTCTGCGGGCAGAGAGCTGTGTCGCCTAGGGAACGAGACAGAGAGAGGACACGGGATTAGTGCACAGACCACGTGCCGGATCACATGACAGAGCACATGACAGATCACATGACACATCACATGACATATCACATGACAGACCACGTGACAGACCACGTGCCGGATCACATGACAGAGCACATGCCAGATCACATGACACATCACATGACATATCACATGACATATCACATGACAGACCACGTGACCGATCACATGACAGATCACATGATAGATCACATGGCAGATCACATGACAGACCACATGACAGACCACATGAGATATCACATGACATCACATGACAGATCACATGGCAGATCACATGACAGACCACATGACAGATCACATGGGAGACCACATGACATATCACATGGGAGACTGCATGACAGACCATGTGACAGACCATGTGACAGACCATGTGACAGACCACATGACATCACCTGACAGACCACATGACATACCAGTCATACCATGTGACAGACCACATGACATATAACATGACAGACCACATGACATACCATGTGACAGACCACATGACATCACCTGACAGACCACATGACATACCATGTGACAGACCACATGACATATAACATGACAGACCATGTGACAGACCACATGACATATAACATGACAGACCATGTGACAGACCACATGACATATGACATGACAGACCACATGACATCACCTGACAGACCACATGACGGCGGAATTCAATAGATGGTAGAAACGTGTGCAAGATGGTAAATGGCTGCATTTATATAACTCTTTTATCCAAAGCGCTTTACAACGTATGCCTCTAGGGCTGTCCCTGACTAAGGATTTGGATGGTCGACTAGGATTGGCCAAAATTTGCCGTTAGTCGACTATTGATCGACAAAAGAAATATTAAAAAAAAGTATAATATTTTTCATTTTTATTTTTATTTTAATTTTTTATCATTCCATTTGGGCTGTGGGGCGTGCTTAATGTCTGAAGGAGTCGACTGAAGGCTTCTTGTCTTCTGCAAAAGCATGCAATTGGTCCACTGATGGATACATCTTGATATTTGTCTAGTCTAGTATCACTGCAGGCGGGACAAAACCTCATAACTCCAAAAACCCAACTTTTCAGCAGATGAAAAAAACGAACACAGATTTGAGGGTGAATAGAGTTAGGAGTTTTAGACAGATGATCGGTTTAATGCTTTCCCATTGTTTAAACTTTGTAAAACCCACACACACATATGGAGGATGATCTACGGAGTTGATTTATATAAAAAAAATATATTTAAAAATGGAGTTATGAGGTTTTGTCCCGCCAGCAGCGGTATGTTCATTAGATGGGTGAAATCCTCTTTCAGTGCCTCTGTGCCTGTTTTCGTAGGCAGTTACGATTATGGGTGCAGATTAAAAATTATAATATTTTTTTTTTTTATATATTCGACTAAGAGGTTGGCCAGTTGACTACGGCTCCTTTCGACCGATTAGTCGACTAATCGATTAATAGGGGTCAGCCCTATATGCCTCACATTCACCCGTTCACTCACACATTCACACACCGACGGAGGAGGCGACCATGCAAGGTGCCAACCTGCTCATCGGGAGCAATTAGGGGTTAAGTGTCTTGCTCAAGGACACATCGACACACTGAGGAGGGGCGGGAGCCGGGAGGAGCGGGAATTGAACCGGGAACCTCCAGATTATCAGACGACTGCTCTACCTCCCGAGCCACTGTCGCTTCGATGATGATGCTTTATGTGTTAATGTGTTTTAAAGGCAAACATTAGGGGTGTAACTATACAGCGGTTTTAGTTACAGGGTATCTGCATGTTTCAACCAGTTACATTCAAGACTTTTTAACCACTTAAGGATCGGACGGCCTGACAGCGGGCACAAAACACAAATGTCCCGTGGGATTGTTATAAACCTTGGACCTGTACTGTAGATAAGACTTCAGACTTTAGTGTATAAACAGCACTATTGTACATGCTATCATACTATGGGTAGGCTATAGTATGAGGTAGGTAGTTGTGATGATTACTATTATTACAGTGTAGGGCAGTGAAAGCAGTAGGTATCAACATTTTCCTCAGATCTATTATTGATTTACTAAAAAATACTAGAATTTTGCTAATTCCACAGCAAAAGAAACGTCCATGTGGCTCCATTTTTTAAAAGGTCATCAGGGCACCACGACTGATGACCTGTCACTCTGAACGCCACGACTGATGAAGTGTCACTCAGCAGCTGAGTGACTGACTGACTGACTGACTGACTGACTGACTGACTGACTGACTGACTGACTGACTGCCTGACTGACTCACTACTAGCAGGCAGTTCCAGATCCACTGGGCTGAACCGGGCTGTTCAGCACCAGAGACTCTCTATCTCTTTCTGCCTCTACTGTACAGCCAGAGGCTGTTTCAATGCCTTCTAAATCAGGGCCAGGAACTTTCATATTATGCATAATCACAACCGGCTGAATCAGCACAGAGGACTCAGAAGAGAGGGGAGAGGGAGGGATGGGACGGGAGGAGGAGGAGGAGGAGGAGGAGGGGAATGAGGAGGAGGAGAAGGATGAGAGGGTCTGCGAATACAACAAGCGCTCTGATGTACAGATCAGGCAGAGCAGGGAAGGTGATGGTGTTACCTCACATCCTCATATCCCTCCTAGTTACACACAGTCCTCATATCCCTCCTAGTTACACACAGTCCTCATATCCCTCCTAGTTACACACAGTCCACATATCCCTCCTAGTTACACACAGTCCTCATATCCCTCCTAGTTACACACAGTCCTCATATCCCTCCTAGTTACACACACAGTCCTCATATCCCTCCTAGTTACACACACAGTCCTCATATCCCTCCTAGTTACACACTGTCCTCATATCCCTCCTAGTTACACACAGTCCTCATATCCCTCCTAGTTACACACTGTCCTCATATCCCTCCTAGTTACACACAGTCCTCATATCCCTCCTAGTTACACACAGTCCCCATATCCCTCCTAGTTACACACAGTCCTCATATCCCTCCTAGTTACACACAGTCCTCATATACAGTAAATACACTGTCCCTGTACACAGTAAATACACTGTCCCTGTACACAGTAAATACACTGTCCCTGTACACAGTAAATACACTGTCCATGTACACAGTAAATATATGGTCCCTATATACAGTAAATATACTGTCCCATATATACAGTAAATACACTGTCCTTGTACAGTAAATACTCATGCCCTGCATACTGACTCTCAAGGTCGATTTGGTGCAGCGGGCTGAGTTAGAGGAAAAGCCTCTTGAGTCGTTCAGTGAGGAGTGATGTTGACTGGCCTGCTGGAGAATGCACTGCCCCGTGCAGAGGACCTTGGGCTGGGGGGATGGGGGGCTGGAGGGCTGGAGGGATGGGGGGCTGGAGGGTGGGGGGCTGGGGGGCTGGAGGGCTGAAGGACTGGGGGCACAATACCAACCATATCTCTTAAAAAATGAAGAGAAACCATACCGATGCCTAAAGAATTAAGAGAACCCATACCGATGCTTAAAAAATTAAGAGAAACCATACTGATGCTTAACGAATAAAGAGAAACCATACTGATGCTTAAAAAATTAAGAGAAACCATACTGATGCTTAAAAAATAAAGAGAAACCATACTGATGCTTAAAAAATAAAGAGAAACCATACTGATGCTTAACGAATAAAGAGAAACCATACTGGTGCTTTTTACAACTCATCCGCTGCTCACAACACCTGCACCTCACAGGAAGGCAAAGAATTAAAAAAACATAACAAGCTCACGGACAAAGGGGAACATTTTTACACACCGAACAGACGAGAGCTACAGCTAATAAAAACACCCCATATGTTCACAGCTGGTGGGGACTTTACCGTGGCTCCCTCTGGGAGATCAGAGACCACTCCGCTCAGTCTGTATGACCTCGTAAAAATGTCAAGGTGGCCAATCGTGGGAGTATTAAGTTAAATAGGGCTGATAAAAAGCCCGGTGTAAAACGAGTCGTCTCTGCGCAGATCATTGTCATTAAGCGGGAGATAAGAAACGACACGGGGAAGTACAATGATGGTCACCGTCAGGCCAATGAACGTAGTGGACATAACTGAAGTTATGAGATAGTTATTAGAGACGTGATCTGTATTGGATGAGATGATGATGATGATGATGATGACGATGATGATGCTCAGGCTGGCCCACTAGGCACAGGCAGGCAGGCCGGCCCAGGAGCTTCCTGTGTCATCTTAAAGGGATAGTTCACATTATTCTTTTCAGAAAACAATTTCGATTTCGATCGCCACCACACCCAACCCACACTTTACATCACTTATTACTGTACATTTACTGTATATTTCTGTATATTTTTGGCTGGATAGTTGTATATTTAAGGTTTTAGAATGTATATACATAGCAGAATGTATATCCCGGACCGTATTTTATTCTTTATTCTATTTTAATATTATTATATTCTTATTCTTATGTTAGTCCTATTGACTACCTAAATGTTGTTCAATGTGAGCGATCTGTAGTGGCGAATTTGCCTCTGGATTATTAAAGGATTTCTATTCTATTCTCCTCAGATTCTGGGGAACATTTAACTGGTGCGCCATTAGAAAGCATACTCAGCGACTGCACCACAGACTGGTACAGAAACTGCACTGACTCAGATTGGAAAGCACTGCAGAGGAGGTGAAAACCTGCTCTGTCTCTGAACAGAAAGCACTACAGAGGAGGTGAAAACCTGCTCTGTGTCTCTGAACAGAAAGCACTACAGAGGAGGTGAAAACCTGCTCTGTCTCTGAACAGAAAGCACTACAGAGGAGGTGAAAACCTGCTCTGTCTCTGAACAGAAAGCACTACAGAGGAGGTGAAAACCTGCTCTGTCTCTGAACAGAAAGCACTACAGAGGAGGTGAAAACCTGCTCTGTCTCTCTGAACAGAAAGCACTACAGAGGAGGTGAAAACCTGCTCTCTCTCTGAACAGAAAGCACCACAGAGGAGGTGAAAACCTGCTCTGTCTCTGAACAGAAAGCACTACAGAGGAGGTGAAAACCTGCTGTGTCTCTGAACAGAAAGCACTACAGAGGAGGTGAAAACCTGCTCTGTCTCTGAACAGAAAGCACTACAGAGGGAGGTGAAAACCTGCTCTCTCTCTGAACAGAAAGCACTACAGAGGAGGTGAAAACCTGCTGTCTCTGAACAGAAAGCACTACAGAGGAGGTGAAAACCTGCTCTCTCTCTGAACAGAAAGCACTACAGAGGAGGTGAAAACCTGCTCTGTCTCTGAACAGAAAGCACTACAGAGGGAGGTGAAAACCTGCTCTGTCTCTGAACAGAAAGCACTACAGAGGAGGTGAAAACCTGCTCTGTGTCTCTGAACAGAAAGCACTACAGAGGAGGTGAAAACCTGCTCTCTCTCTGAACAGAAAGCACTACAGAGGGAGGTGAAAACCTGCTCTCTCTCTGAACAGAAAGCACTACAGAGGAGGTGAAAACCTGCTCTGTGTCTCTGAACAGAAAGCACTACAGAGGGAGGTGAAAACCTGCTCTCTCTCTGAACAGAAAGCACTACAGAGGAGGTGAAAACCTGCTCTGTCTCTGAACAGAAAGCACTACAGAGGAGGTGAAAACCTGCTCTGTCTCTCTGAACAGAAAGCACCACAGAGGAGGTGAAAACCTGCTCTGTCTCTCTGAACAGAAAGCACTACAGAGGAGGTGAAAACCTGCTCCCTCTCTGAACAGAAAGCACTACAGAGGAGGTGAAAACCTGCTCTCTCTCTGAACAGAAAGCACTACAGAGGAGGTGAAAACCTGCTCCCTCTCTGAACAGAAAGCACTACAGAGGAGGTGAAAACCTGCTCTCTCTCTGAACAGAAAGCACTACAGAGGAGGTGAAAACCTGCTCTGTCTCTGAACAGAAAGCACTACAGAGGGAGGTGAAAACCTGCTCTCTCTCTGAACAGAAAGCACTACAGAGGAGGTGAAAACCTGCTCTCTCTCTGAACAGAAAGCACTACAGAGGAGGTGAAAACCTGCTCTGTCTCTGAACAGAAAGCACCACAGAGGAGGTGAAAACCTGCTCTCTCTCTGAACAGAAAGCACTACAGAGGAGGTGAAAACCTGCTCTGTCTCTGAACAGAAAGCACCACAGAGGAGGTGAAAACCTGCTGTGTCTCTGAACAGAAAGCACTACAGAGGAGGTGAAAACCTGCTCTGTCTCTGAACAGAAAGCACTACAGAGGAGGTGAAAACCTGCTCTCTCTCTGAACAGAAAGCACTGCAGAGGAGGTGAAAACCTGCTCTGTCTCTGAACAGAAAGCACCACAGAGGAGGTGAAAACCTGCTCTGTGTCTCTGAACAGAAAGCACTACAGAGGAGGTGAAAACCTGCTCTGTCTCTCTGAACAGAAAGCACTACAGAGGGAGGTGAAAACCTGCTCTGTGTCTCTGAACAGAAAGCACTACAGAGGAGGTGAAAACCTGCTCTGTCTCTCTGAACAGAAAGCACTACAGAGGGAGGTGAAAACCTGCTCTGTCTCTCTGAACAGAAAGCACTACAGAGGAGGTGAAAACCTGCTCTGTCTCTGAACAGAAAGCACTACAGAGGGAGGTGAAAACCTGCTCTGTCTCTCTGAACAGAAAGCACTACAGAGGAGGTGAAAACCTGCTCTGTCTCTCTGAACAGAAAGCACTACAGAGGAGGTGAAAACCTGCTCTGTGTCTCTGAACAGAAAGCACTACAGAGGAGGTGAAAACCTGCTCTGTCTCTGAACAGAAAGCACTACAGAGGAGGTGAAAACCTGCTCTCTCTCTGAACAGAAAGCACTACAGAGGAGGTGAAAACCTGCTCTGTCTCTCTGAACAGAAAGCACTACAGAGGAGGTGAAAACCTGCTCTCTCTCTGAACAGAAAGCACTACAGAGGAGGTGAAAACCTGCTCTCTCTCTGAACAGAAAGCACTACAGAGGAGGTGAAAACCTGCTCTGTCTCTGAACAGAAAGCACTACAGAGGAGGTGAAAACCTGCTCTGTCTCTGAACAGAAAGCACCACAGAGGAGGTGAAAACCTGCTCTGTCTCTGAACAGAAAGCACTACAGAGGAGGTGAAAACCTGCTCTGTCTCTGAACAGAAAGCACCACAGAGGAGGTGAAAACCTGCTCTGTCTCTGAACAGAAAGCACTGCAGAGGAGGTGAAAACCTGCTCTGTCTCTGAACAGAAAGCACTACAGAGGAGGTGAAAACCTGCTCTGTCTCTGAACAGAAAGCACTACAGAGGAGGTGAAAACCTGCTCTGTCTCTGAACAGAAAGCACTACAGAGGAGGTGAAAACCTGCTCTGTCTCTGAACAGAAAGCACTACAGAGGAGGTGAAAACCTGCTCCCTCTCTGAACAGAAAGCACTACAGAGGAGGTGAAAACCTGCTCTGTCTCTGAACAGAAAGCACCACAGAGGAGGTGAAAACCTGCTCTGTCTCTGAACAGAAAGCACTGCAGAGGAGGTGAAAACCTGCTCTGTCTCTCTGAACAGAAAGCACTACAGAGGAGGTGAAAACCTGCTCTGTCTCTCTGAACAGAAAGCACTACAGAGGAGGTGAAAACCTGCTCCCTCTCTGAACAGAAAGCACTACAGAGGAGGTGAAAACCTGCTCTGTCTCTCTGAACAGAAAGCACTACAGAGGAGGTGAAAACCTGCTCCCTCTCTGAACAGAAAGCACTACAGAGGAGGTGAAAACCTGCTCCCTCTCTGAACAGAAAGCACTGCAAGAGGGTGGTGAAAACTAGAGTTGTTCCGATACCGATACCAGTATCGGAAAAGCCGCCGATACTGCCTAAAATGCTGGTATCGGTATCGGCGAGTACTCTCTAATGCTGCGCTCCGATACCATATGACGTAATTTATCAACAACACTGCGGTCTGTTGAGTAAGCATTATAAAACAAACGTGTGCTTAATCGATTAAAGTGTCAATGTCATTTTAACAGCAGATACTTTCTTAAATGTCATCGTCCCGACAGAGCGGTGTTGACGGGGAGCTCATGGGTTCGCTTGGTGGCTGGTGTTATTAGCATTGAACAGCTAACCGAAAGCTAGCTTTAACATTACCTTGGCTAAAGTTGGGGCTATTCATAATCCAGCAATAATGGCTGCAGACCTGCAAGCAAAGTACAGCAAGTTGGCAAAGGAGTATTCGTTAAATCACAATGTCACCAGTAACGTTACAGTCTTTTCATATACGGCAGCTCATGCTATGCTAACCTAGCTCACGTTGACGTCGTCATTGAGACCACCTCGCGTACACAATTAATGACATGTTGCGGACAGCCATATTGGTGACAATGTTTAGCTTTTAGTGCCAAATGATAAGAGTCTGAGGCGGAGTCTCAAAAGAGAATGTTGAATATTTATTGTGCAAAAATCACAACAGATCCGACTGCTACTGAAACGGAGCCTTGTAGACAGACTGAGTAGGGTATATCTGCAGAGCCAGTGGGTAGCGAGTACAGCAACGTATAATGTCCGTGTGGATCATTGGAGTAGGGTATATCTGCAGTGCTGAAGCCCCATACTCATTGATTAATGATACTAATACAAATCTATACAATCACCTGTTGTTGAATAAATACCATTACTTTCTAGTTATTACTAAAAAACAGTATATATAAAACAGTATTTGTTAAAAAAAAAGTATAATTTATATAATATCGTTTTTTATTTAATTTTTTTTATGTATGCACTGGTATCGGATAAATATCGGTATCGGCCGATACCCAAAGCTTAGGTATCGGAATCGGATCGGAAAGGAAAAAATGGTATCGGAACATCTCTAGTGAAAACCTGCTCTGTCTCTCTGAACAGAAAGCACTACAGAGGAGGTGAAAACCTGCTCTGTCTCTGAACAGAAAGCACTACAGAGGAGGTGAAAACCTGCTCTGTCTCTCTGAACAGAAAGCACCACAGAGGAGGTGAAAACCTGCTCTGTCTCTGAACAGAAAGCACTACAGAGGAGGTGAAAACCTGCTCTGTCTCTCTGAACAGAAAGCACTACAGAGGAGGTGAAAACCTGCTCTGTCTCTGAACAGAAAGCACCACAGAGGAGGTGAAAACCTGCTCTGTCTCTGAACAGAAAGCACTACAGAGGAGGTGAAAACCTGCTCTGTCTCTGAACAGAAAGCACTACAGAGGAGGTGAAAACCTGCTCTGTCTCTGAACAGAAAGCACTACAGAGGAGGTGAAAACCTGCTCTGTCTCTCTGAACAGAAAGCACTACAGAGGAGGTGAAAACCTGCTCTCTCTCTGAACAGAAAGCACTGCAGAGGAGGTGAAAACCTGCTCTCTCTCTGAACAGAAAGCACTACAGAGGAGGTGAAAACCTGCTCTCTCTCTCTGAACAGAAAGCACTACAGAGGAGGTGAAAACCTGCTCTGTCTCTGAACAGAAAGCACTACAGAGGAGGTGAAAACCTGCTCTGTCTCTGAACAGAAAGCACTACAGAGGAGGTGAAAACCTGCTCTGTCTCTCTGAACAGAAAGCACTACAGAGGAGGTGAAAACCTGCTCTGTCTCTGAACAGAAAGCACTACAGAGGAGGTGAAAACCTGCTCTGTCTCTGAACAGAAAGCACTACAGAGGAGGTGAAAACCTGCTCTGTCTCTGAACAGAAAGCACTGCAGAGGAGGTGAAAACCTGCTCTGTCTCTGAACAGAAAGCACTACAGAGGAGGTGAAAACCTGCTCTCTCTCTGAACAGAAAGCACTGCAGAGGAGGTGAAAACCTGCTCTGTCTCTCTGAACAGAAAGCACTACAGAGGAGGTGAAAACCTGCTCCCTCTCTGAACAGAAAGCACTACAGAGGAGGTGAAAACCTGCTCTCTCTCTGAACAGAAAGCACTACAGAGGAGGTGAAAACCTGCTCTCTCTCTGAACAGAAAGCACTACAGAGGAGGTGAAAACCTGCTCTGTCTCTGAACAGAAAGCACTGCAGAGGAGGTGAAAACCTGCTCTGTCTCTGAACAGAAAGCACTGCAGAGGAGGTGAAAACCTGCTCTGTCTCTGAACAGAAAGCACTACAGAGGAGGTGAAAACCAGCTCTCTCTCTGAACAGAAAGCACTACAGAGGAGGTGAAAACCTGCTCTCTCTCTCTGAACAGAAAGCACTACAGAGGAGGTGAAAACCAGCTCTGTCTCTCTGAACAGAAAGCACTACAGAGGAGGTGAAAACCAGCTCTCTCTCTGAACAGAAAGCACTACAGAGGAGGTGAAAACCTGCTCTGTCTCTCTGAACAGAAAGCACTACAGAGGAGGTGAAAACCTGCTCTGTCTCTCTGAACAGAAAGCACTACAGAGGAGGTGAAAACCTGCTCTGTCTCTGAACAGAAAGCACTACAGAGGAGGTGAAAACCTGCTGTGTCTCTGAACAGAAAGCACTACAGAGGAGGTGAAAACCTGCTCCCTCTCTGAACAGAAAGCACTACAGAGGAGGTGAAAACCTGCTCTGTCTCTGAACAGAAAGCACTACAGAGGAGGTGAAAACCTGCTCTGTCTCTGAACAGAAAGCACTACAGAGGAGGTGAAAACCTGCTCTGTCTCTGAACAGAAAGCACTACAGAGGAGGTGAAAACCTGCTCTGTCTCTGAACAGAAAGCACTACAGAGGAGGTGAAAACCTGCTCTGTCTCTGAACAGAAAGCACTACAGAGGAGGTGAAAACCTGCTCCCTCTCTGAACAGAAAGCACCACAGAGGAGGTGAAAACTAGAGTTGTTCCGATACCGATACCAGTATCGGAAAAGCCACCGATACTGCCTAAAATGCTGGTATCGGTATCGGCGAGTACTCTCTCTGCTCTCTCTCTGAACAGAAAGCACTACAGAGGAGGTGAAAACCTGCTCTGTCTCTCTGAACAGAAAGCACTACAGAGGAGGTGAAAACCTGCTCTGTCTCTGAACAGAAAGCACTACAGAGGAGGTGAAAACCTGCTCTGTCTCTCTGAACAGAAAGCACTACAGAGGAGGTGAAAACCTGCTCTGTGTCTCTGAACAGAAAGCACTACAGAGGAGGTGAAAACCTGCTCTGTCTCTCTGAACAGAAAGCACTACAGAGGAGGTGAAAACCTGCTCTGTCTCTCTGAACAGAAAGCACTGCAGAGGAGGTGAAAACCTGCTCTGTCTCTCTGAACAGAAAGCACTACAGAGGAGGTGAAAACCTGCTCCCTCTCTGAACAGAAAGCACTACAGAGGAGGTGAAAACCTGCTCTCTCTCTGAACAGAAAGCACTACAGAGGAGGTGAAAACCTGCTCTGTCTCTGAACAGAAAGCACTGCAGAGGAGGTGAAAACCTGCTCTGTCTCTCTGAACAGAAAGCACTACAGAGAAGGTGAAAACCAGCTCTGTCTCTCTGAACAGAAAGCACTACAGAGGAGGTGAAAACCAGCTCTCTCTCTGAACAGAAAGCACCACAGAGGAGGTGAAAACCTGCTCTGTCTCTCTGAACAGAAAGCACTACAGAGGAGGTGAAAACCTGCTCTGTCTCTGAACAGAAAGCACTACAGAGGAGGTGAAAACCTGCTCTGTCTCTCTGAACAGAAAGCACTACAGAGGAGGTGAAAACCTGCTCTGTCTCTCTGAACAGAAAGCACTACAGAGGAGGTGAAAACCTGCTCTGTCTCTGAACAGAAAGCACTACAGAGGAGGTGAAAACCTGCTCTCTCTCTGAACAGAAAGCACTACAGAGGAGGTGAAAACCTGCTCTCTCTCTGAACAGAAAGCACTACAGAGGAGGTGAAAACCTGCTCTGTCTCTGAACAGAAAGCACTACAGAGGAGGTGAAAACCTGCTCTGTCTCTGAACAGAAAGCACTACAGAGGAGGTGAAAACCTGCTCCCTCTCTGAACAGAAAGCACTACAGAGGAGGTGAAAACCTGCTCTGTCTCTGAACAGAAAGCACTACAGAGGAGGTGAAAACCTGCTCTGTCTCTCTGAACAGAAAGCACCACAGAGGAGGTGAAAACCTGCTCTCTCTCTGAACAGAAAGCACTACAGAGGAGGTGAAAACCTGCTCTGTCTCTGAACAGAAAGCACTACAGAGGGAGGTGAAAACCTGCTCTGTCTCTGAACAGAAAGCACTACAGAGGAGGTGAAAACCTGCTCTGTCTCTGAACAGAAAGCACTACAGAGGAGGTGAAAACCTGCTCCCTCTCTGAACAGAAAGCACCACAGAGGAGGTGAAAACTAGAGTTGTTCCGATACCGATACCAGTATCGGAAAAGCCGCCGATACTGCCTAAAATGCTGGTATCGGTATCGGCGAGTACTCTCTAATGCTGCGCTCCGATACCATATGACGTAATTTATCAACAACACTGCGGTCTGTTGAGTAAGCATTATAAAACAAACGTGTGCTTAATCGATTAAAGTGTCAATGTCATTTTAACAGCAGATACTTTCTTAAATGTCATCGTCCCGACAGAGCGGTGTTGACGGGGAGCTCATGGGTTCGCTTGGTGGCTGGTGTTATTAGCATTGAACAGCTAACCGAAAGCTAGCTTTAACATTACCTTGGCTAAAGTTGGGGCTATTCATAATCCAGCAATAATGGCTGCAGACCTGCAAGCAAAGTACAGCAAGTTGGCAAAGGAGTATTCGTTAAATCACAATGTCACCAGTAACGCTACAGTCTTTTCATATACGGCAGCTCATGCTATGCTAACCTAGCTCACGTTGACGTCGTCATTGAGACCACCTCGCGTACACAATTAATGACATGTTGCGGACAGCCATATTGGTGACAATGTTTAGCTTTTAGTGCCAAATGATAAGAGTCTGAGGCGGAGTCTCAAAAGAGAATGTTGAATATTTATTGTGCAAAAATCACAACAGATCCGACTGCTACTGAAACGGAGCCTTGTAGACAGACTGAGTAGGGTATATCTGCAGAGCCAGTGGGTAGCGAGTACAGCAACGTATAATGTCCGTGTGGATCATTGGAGTAGGGTATATCTGCAGTGCTGAAGCCCCATACTCATTGATTAATGATACTAATACAAATCTATACAATCACCTGTTGTTGAATAAATACCATTACTTTCTAGTTATTACTAAAAAACAGTATATATAAAACAGTATTTGTTAAAAAAAAAGTATAATTTATATAATATCGTTTTTTATTTAATTTTTTTTATGTATGCACTGGTATCGGATAAGTATCGGTATCGGCCGATACCCAAAGCTTAGGTATCGGAATCGGATCGGAAAGGAAAAAATGGTATCGGAACATCTCTAGTGAAAACCTGCTCTGTCTCTCTGAACAGAAAGCACTACAGAGGAGGTGAAAACCTGCTCTGTCTCTGAACAGAAAGCACTACAGAGGAGGTGAAAACCTGCTCTGTCTCTGAACAGAAAGCACTACAGAGGAGGTGAAAACCTGCTCCCTCTCTGAACAGAAAGCACTACAGAGGAGGTGAAAACCTGCTCTGTCTCTGAACAGAAAGCACTACAGAGGAGGTGAAAACCTGCTCTGTCTCTGAACAGAAAGCACTACAGAGGAGGTGAAAACCTGCTCTGTCTCTGAACAGAAAGCACTACAGAGGAGGTGAAAACCTGCTCTGTCTCTCTGAACAGAAAGCACTACAGAGGAGGTGAAAACCTGCTCTGTCTCTCTGAACAGAAAGCACTACAGAGGAGGTGAAAACCTGCTGTGTCTCTGAACAGAAAGCACTACAGAGGAGGTGAAAACCTGCTGTGTCTCTGAACAGAAAGCACTACAGAGGAGGTGAAAACCTGCTCCCTCTCTGAACAGAAAGCACTACAGAGGAGGTGAAAACCTGCTCTGTCTCTGAACAGAAAGCACTACAGAGGAGGTGAAAACCTGCTCTCTCTCTGAACAGAAAGCACTACAGAGGAGGTGAAAACCTGCTCTCTCTCTGAACAGAAAGCACTACAGAGGAGGTGAAAACCTGCTCTCTCTCTGAACAGAAAGCACTACAGAGGAGGTGAAAACCTGCTCTGTCTCTGAACAGAAAGCACTACAGAGGAGGTGAAAACCTGCTCTGTCTCTCTGAACAGAAAGCACTACAGAGGAGGTGAAAACCTGCTCTCTCTCTGAACAGAAAGCACTACAGAGGAGGTGAAAACCTGCTCGGTCTCTGAACAGAAAGCACTACAGAGGAGGTGAAAACCTGCTCTCTCTCTGAACAGAAAGCACTACAGAGGAGGTGAAAACCTGCTCTGTCTCTCTGAACAGAAAGCACTACAGAGGAGGTGAAAACCTGCTCTCTCTCTGAACAGAAAGCACTACAGAGGAGGTGAAAACCTGCTCTGTCTCTGAACAGAAAGCACTACAGAGGAGGTGAAAACCTGCTCTGTCTCTCTGAACAGAAAGCACTACAGAGGAGGTGAAAACCTGCTCTGTCTCTCTGAACAGAAAGCACTACAGAGGAGGTGAAAACCTGCTCTCTCTCTGAACAGAAAGCACTACAGAGGAGGTGAAAACCTGCTCTGTCTCTGAACAGAAAGCACTACAGAGGAGGTGAAAACCTGCTCCCTCTCTGAACAGAAAGCACTACAGAGGAGGTGAAAACCTGCTCTGTCTCTGAACAGAAAGCACTACAGAGGAGGTGAAAACCTGCTCTGTCTCTGAACAGAAAGCACTGCAGAGGGAGGTGAAAACCTGCTCTGTCTCTCTGAACAGAAAGCACCACAGAGGAGGTGAAAACCTGCTCTGTCTCTCTGAACAGAAAGCACTACAGAGGAGGTGAAAACCTGCTCTGTCTCTCTGAACAGAAAGCACCACAGAGGGAGGTGAAAACCTGCTCTGTCTCTCTGAACAGAAAGCACTACAGAGGAGGTGAAAACCTGCTCTGTCTCTCTGAACAGAAAGCACTACAGAGGAGGTGAAAACCTGCTCCCTCTCTGAACAGAAAGCACTGCAAGAGGGTGGTGAAAACTAGAGTTGTTCCGATACCGATACCAGTATCGGAAAAGCCGCCGATACTGCCTAAAATGCTGGTATCGGTATCGGCGAGTACTCTCTAATGCTGCGCTCCGATACCATATGACGTAATTTATCAACAACACTGCGGTCTGTTGAGTAAGCATTATAAAACAAACGTGTGCTTAATCGATTAAAGTGTCAATGTCATTTTAACAGCAGATACTTTCTTAAATGTCATCGTCCCGACAGAGCGGTGTTGACGGGGAGCTCATGGGTTCGCTTGGTGGCTGGTGTTATTAGCATTGAACAGCTAACCGAAAGCTAGCTTTAACATTACCTTGGCTAAAGTTGGGGCTATTCATAATCCAGCAATAATGGCTGCAGACCTGCAAGCAAAGTACAGCAAGTTGGCAAAGGAGTATTCGTTAAATCACAATGTCACCAGTAACGCTACAGTCTTTTCATATACGGCAGCTCATGCTATGCTAACCTAGCTCACGTTGACGTCGTCATTGAGACCACCTCGCGTACACAATTAATGACATGTTGCGGACAGCCATATTGGTGACAATGTTTAGCTTTTAGTGCCAAATGATAAGAGTCTGAGGCGGAGTCTCAAAAGAGAATGTTGAATATTTATTGTGCAAAAATCACAACAGATCCGACTGCTACTGAAACGGAGCCTTGTAGACAGACTGAGTAGGGTATATCTGCAGAGCCAGTGGGTAGCGAGTACAGCAACGTATAATGTCCGTGTGGATCATTGGAGTAGGGTATATCTGCAGTGCTGAAGCCCCATACTCATTGATTAATGATACTAATACAAATCTATACAATCACCTGTTGTTGAATAAATACCATTACTTTCTAGTTATTACTAAAAAACAGTATATATAAAACAGTATTTGTTAAAAAAAAAGTATAATTTATATAATATCGTTTTTTATTTAATTTTTTTTATGTATGCACTGGTATCGGATAAGTATCGGTATCGGCCGATACCCAAAGCTTAGGTATCGGAATCGGATCGGAAAGGAAAAAATGGTATCGGAACATCTCTAGTGAAAACCTGCTCTGTCTCTCTGAACAGAAAGCACTACAGAGGAGGTGAAAACCTGCTCTGTCTCTGAACAGAAAGCACTACAGAGGAGGTGAAAACCTGCTCTGTCTCTGAACAGAAAGCACTACAGAGGAGGTGAAAACCTGCTCTGTCTCTCTGAACAGAAAGCACTACAGAGGAGGTGAAAACCTGCTCTGTCTCTCTGAACAGAAAGCACTACAGAGGAGGTGAAAACCTGCTGTGTCTCTGAACAGAAAGCACTACAGAGGAGGTGAAAACCTGCTGTGTCTCTGAACAGAAAGCACTACAGAGGAGGTGAAAACCTGCTCCCTCTCTGAACAGAAAGCACTACAGAGGAGGTGAAAACCTGCTCTGTCTCTGAACAGAAAGCACTACAGAGGAGGTGAAAACCTGCTCTCTCTCTGAACAGAAAGCACTACAGAGGAGGTGAAAACCTGCTCTGTCTCTGAACAGAAAGCACTACAGAGGAGGTGAAAACCTGCTCTGTCTCTCTGAACAGAAAGCACTACAGAGGAGGTGAAAACCTGCTCTCTCTCTGAACAGAAAGCACTACAGAGGAGGTGAAAACCTGCTCTGTCTCTGAACAGAAAGCACTACAGAGGAGGTGAAAACCTGCTCTGTCTCTCTGAACAGAAAGCACTACAGAGGAGGTGAAAACCTGCTCTCTCTCTGAACAGAAAGCACTACAGAGGAGGTGAAAACCTGCTCGGTCTCTGAACAGAAAGCACTACAGAGGAGGTGAAAACCTGCTCTCTCTCTGAACAGAAAGCACTACAGAGGAGGTGAAAACCTGCTCTGTCTCTCTGAACAGAAAGCACTACAGAGGAGGTGAAAACCTGCTCTCTCTCTGAACAGAAAGCACTACAGAGGAGGTGAAAACCTGCTCTGTCTCTGAACAGAAAGCACTACAGAGGAGGTGAAAACCTGCTCTGTCTCTCTGAACAGAAAGCACTACAGAGGAGGTGAAAACCTGCTCTGTCTCTGAACAGAAAGCACTACAGAGGAGGTGAAAACCTGCTCTGTCTCTCTGAACAGAAAGCACTACAGAGGAGGTGAAAACCTGCTCTGTCTCTGAACAGAAAGCACTACAGAGGAGGTGAAAACCTGCTCCCTCTCTGAACAGAAAGCACTACAGAGGAGGTGAAAACCTGCTCTGTCTCTGAACAGAAAGCACTACAGAGGAGGTGAAAACCTGCTCTGTCTCTGAACAGAAAGCACTGCAGAGGGAGGTGAAAACCTGCTCTGTCTCTCTGAACAGAAAGCACCACAGAGGAGGTGAAAACCTGCTCTGTCTCTCTGAACAGAAAGCACTACAGAGGAGGTGAAAACCTGCTCTGTCTCTCTGAACAGAAAGCACCACAGAGGGAGGTGAAAACCTGCTCTGTCTCTCTGAACAGAAAGCACTACAGAGGAGGTGAAAACCTGCTCTGTCTCTCTGAACAGAAAGCACTACAGAGGAGGTGAAAACCTGCTCCCTCTCTGAACAGAAAGCACTGCAAGAGGGTGGTGAAAACTAGAGTTGTTCCGATACCGATACCAGTATCGGAAAAGCCGCCGATACTGCCTAAAATGCTGGTATCGGTATCGGCGAGTACTCTCTAATGCTGCGCTCCGATACCATATGACGTAATTTATCAACAACACTGCGGTCTGTTGAGTAAGCATTATAAAACAAACGTGTGCTTAATCGATTAAAGTGTCAATGTCATTTTAACAGCAGATACTTTCTTAAATGTCATCGTCCCGACAGAGCGGTGTTGACGGGGAGCTCATGGGTTCGCTTGGTGGCTGGTGTTATTAGCATTGAACAGCTAACCGAAAGCTAGCTTTAACATTACCTTGGCTAAAGTTGGGGCTATTCATAATCCAGCAATAATGGCTGCAGACCTGCAAGCAAAGTACAGCAAGTTGGCAAAGGAGTATTCGTTAAATCACAATGTCACCAGTAACGCTACAGTCTTTTCATATACGGCAGCTCATGCTATGCTAACCTAGCTCACGTTGACGTCGTCATTGAGACCACCTCGCGTACACAATTAATGACATGTTGCGGACAGCCATATTGGTGACAATGTTTAGCTTTTAGTGCCAAATGATAAGAGTCTGAGGCGGAGTCTCAAAAGAGAATGTTGAATATTTATTGTGCAAAAATCACAACAGATCCGACTGCTACTGAAACGGAGCCTTGTAGACAGACTGAGTAGGGTATATCTGCAGAGCCAGTGGGTAGCGAGTACAGCAACGTATAATGTCCGTGTGGATCATTGGAGTAGGGTATATCTGCAGTGCTGAAGCCCCATACTCATTGATTAATGATACTAATACAAATCTATACAATCACCTGTTGTTGAATAAATACCATTACTTTCTAGTTATTACTAAAAAACAGTATATATAAAACAGTATTTGTTAAAAAAAAAAGTATAATTTATATAATATCGTTTTTTATTTAATTTTTTTTATGTATGCACTGGTATCGGATAAGTATCGGTATCGGCCGATACCCAAAGCTTAGGTATCGGAATCGGATCGGAAAGGAAAAAATGGTATCGGAACATCTCTAGTGAAAACCTGCTCTGTCTCTCTGAACAGAAAGCACTACAGAGGAGGTGAAAACCTGCTCTGTCTCTGAACAGAAAGCACTACAGAGGAGGTGAAAACCTGCTCTGTCTCTGAACAGAAAGCACTACAGAGGAGGTGAAAACCTGCTCTCTCTCTGAACAGAAACCACTACAGAGGGAGGTGAAAACCTGCTCTGTGTCTCTGAACAGAAAGCACTGCAGAGGAGGTGAAAAACAGCCCAACGCATCACTCTCTACTATTGAGTCTATCCATCACAAGCGGTGTCTGAGGAAGGCGCACACACAGCATCGTCAAGGACACCTCTCACCCCAATCATGGACCGTTTCTCCTCCTCCCCTCCGGGAGACGCTATAGGAACCTCCGCTCCAAGTCAAGTAGACTCAGGAACAGCTTCTTTCCCTCAGCGGTTGTTCCTCTGAACTCTGACTCCATTGCGTACACCCTATAGGCTCTGTTACTCATACTCAGTGGCGTTTTTTATATGTCAAATGTTGGTGTGTGGCAGTGATTTTTTTCCGGCCTGGCGGTAGGCGTGGGGGGGGGGGGGGGGGGTGAAAGCACTTTTGCACATTGTGATGGATTAAATTAACTGCTATTATAAAGCTCAATCAATGCCACTGAAGGCCAGACCAAAACACACAGATAACCTTTTAGAGATTCCATGACAACATTTATTTTAATTTTTCTTTTTACAAAATGTTCCATTTTGCAATTCAACAAACAATCACACAAGACATACATCTGAAACAAAATAAGATACAGTATATACAATACTCTAGCCTCTCCCGTTCTATCACAGGGCAATCCTCTATCCTCCATTCAAGACATAAATGTTACCTACAGTACTAAAAGTAATTCCCAAGGCTGTCCCGTCCCACATGTTCCCCCAGGCAAATCTGCCGGTCTCATCCACACCCCCCACAAATTGGTCCTCCAACGTCCACATGACAAAGGACTAGTACACACACAGACATAATTTACATCATAACGTATAACATTACAAGTAAACATGACAAAGGACACAAAATGTATGGATACAAGAGGAACATTGTTTCAGATACACATATTGGCTACATATTGGTTAAGACGGATGTTGTCAAGTCTTCCATTAGAAATAATATCGTATATATTAAAAGCTAAACAACAAAAATGTGAGAATATAGGAGAAAGAATTTAGGTTGCATTCAAATTTGTTTCGAAATAATTTTCTCAATGATGACTCTTAACTCTTCCCAGAATGCTTCAATCTTTCTACATTGTCAGATGCAATGAAACAATGTTCCTCTCGTATTCATACATTTTGTGCCCTTTGTCATGTTTACTTGTAATGTTATGTTATGATGTAAGCATTATGTCTATGTGTACTAGTCCTTTGTCATGTTTACTTGTAATGTTATGTTATGATGTAAGTATTATGTGTGTGTACTAGTCCTTTGTCATGTTTACTTGTAATGTTATGTTATGATGTAAGTATTATGTGTGTGTACTAGTCCTTTGTCATGTTTACTTGTAATGTTATGTTATGATGTAAGTATTATGTGTGTGTACTAGTCCTTTGTCATGTTTACTTGTAAATGGTAAATGGCTGCTTTTTTATATAGCAGCTTTTATCCAAAGCGCTTTACAATTTGTTACTCACATTTTACCCGTTCACTCACACATTCACACACCGACAGCGGAGGCACCCATGCAAGGTGCCAACCTGCTCATCGGGTGCAGTTAGGGGTTGCAATTAGGCGTCTGGCAAACCTCCGGATTGCCAGACGCCTGCTCTACTGTACCTCCTGAGCCACTGTCGCTGTCATGTTATGATGTAAGCATTATGTTTCACAGTCACAATAAGTTTCTTGTGGACACCAGAAAGAACTGCTACTGCAATCTGTAACTAATTGTTGATCCTAATAAACTATACTAAACCACATTAACGTATGAATGCAAACTGTGGGGTAATGTGGATCACATACTGCATCAACAACCTCCCCCCCCCCATCCCTCCCACTAGTGTTTAGAAGACACCTTGACTGGCCTCCTTCCTTCGCAGCCTAAAAGAGATAATCCCCTGATCCCAGGTCTGCTTCCTGCTGTATCTCCGCAGAGCAGGCTGTCCAGTGTGGCGACCTGGCTCTCCTGTAAGCCTGGGTGCCTCTGATGCCCCCTGGCTCACCTCTCTGATGCCCCCTGGCTCACCTCTCTGATGCCCCCTCACCTCTCTGATGCCCCCTGGCTCACCCCTCTGATGCCCCCCTCACCTCTCTGATGCCCCCTCACCTCTCTGATGCCCCCCTCACCTCTCTGATGCCCCCCTCACCTCTCTGATGCCCCCTCACCTCTCTGATGCCCCCCTCACCTCTCTGATGCCCCCTCACCTCTCTGATGCCCCCTCACCTCTCTGATGCCCCCCTCACCTCTCTGATGCCCCCCTCACCTCTCTGATGCCCCTGTTGCCCCTCACCTCTCTGATGCCCCCCTCACCTCTCTGATGCCCCCTCACCTCTCTGATGCCCCCTCACCTCTCTGATGCCCCCCTCACCTCTCTGATGCCCCCCTCACCTCTCTGATGCCCCCTCACCTCTCTGATGCCCCCCTCACCTCTCTGATGCCCCCTCACCTCTCTGATGCCCCCTCACCTCTCTGATGCCCCCCTCACCTCTCTGGATGCCCCCCTCACCTCTCTGATGCCCCCTCACCTCTCTGATGCCCCCTCACCTCTCTGATGCCCCCCTCACCTCTCTGATGCCCCCTCACCTCTCTGATGCCCCCTCACCTCTCTGATGCCCCCCTCACCTCTCTGATGCCCCCCTCACCTCTCTGATGCCCCCTCACCTCTCTGATGCCCCCCTCACCTCTCTGATGCCCCCTCACCTCTCTGATGCCCCTCCCTCTCTGATGCCCCCCTCTTTACCTCTCTGATGCCCCCTCACCTCTCTGATGCCCCCCTCACCTCTCTGATGCCCCCCTCTCCTCTCTGATGCCCCCCTCACCTCTCTGATGCCCCCCTCACCTCTCTGATGCCCCCTCACCTCTCTGATGCCCCCCTCACCTCTCTGATGCCCCCCTCACCTCTCTGATGCCCCCCTCACCTCTCTGATGCCCCCTCACCTCTCTGATGCCCCCCTCACCTCTCTGATGCCCCCCTCACCTCTCTGATGCCCCCTCACCTCTCTGATGCCCTCGCCCCTCTCCTCTCTGATGCCCCCCTCACCTCTCTGATGCCCCCCTCACCTCTCTGATGCCCCCTCACCTCTCTGATGCCCCCCTCACCTCTCTGATGCCCCCCTCACCTCTCTGATGCCCCCCTCTCCTCTCTGATGCCCCCTCACCTCTCTGATGCCCCCCTCACCTCTCTGATGCCCCCCTCACCTCTCTGATGCCCCCTCACCTCTCTGATGCCCCCCTCACCTCTCTGATGCCCCCCCTCACCTCTCTGATGGCCCCCCTCACCTCTCTGATGGCCCCCCTCACCTCTCTGATGCCCCCCTCACCTCTCTGATGCCCCCTCACCTCTCTGATGCCCCCCTCACCTCTCTGATGCCCCCTCACCTCTCTGATGCCCCCCTCACCTCTCTGATGCCCCCCTCACCTCTCTGATGCCCCCTCACCTCTCTGATGCCCCCTCACCTCTCTGATGCCCCCTCACCTCTCTGATGCCCCCCTCACCTCTCTGATGCCCCCCTCACCTCTCTGATGCCCCCTCACCTCTCTGATGCCCCCCTCACCTCTCTGATGCCCCCCTCACCTCTCTGATGCCCCCTCACCTCTCTGATGCCCCCCTCACCTCTCTGATGCCCCCTCACCTCTCTGATGCCCCCCTCACCTCTCTGATGCCCCCCTCACCTCTCTGATGCCCCCCTCACCTCTCTGATGCCCCCTCACCTCTCTGATGCCCCCTCACCTCTCTGATGCCCCCCTCACCTCTCTGATGCCCCCTCACCTCTCTGATGCCCCCCTCACCTCTCTGATGCCCCCCTCACCTCTCTGATGCCCCCCTCACCTCTCTGATGCCCCCTCACCTCTCTGATGCCCCCCTCACCTCTCTGATGCCCCCTCACCTCTCTGATGCCCCCCTCACCTCTCTGATGCCCCCCTCACCTCTCTGATGCCCCCCTCACCTCTCTGATGCCCCCCTCCCTGATGCCCCTCACCTCTCTGATGCCCCCTCACCTCTCTGATGCCCCCCTCACCTCTCTGATGCCCCCCTCACCTCTCTGATGCCCCCCTCACCTCTCTGATGCCCCCTCACCTCTCTGATGCCCCCTCACCTCTCTGATGCCCCCCTCACCTCTCTGATGCCCCCTCACCTCTCTGATGCCCCCCTCACCTCTCTGATGCCCCCTCACCTCTCTGATGCCCCCCTCACCTCTCTGATGCCCCCCTCACCTCTCTGATGCCCCCTCACCTCTCTGATGCCCCCTCACCTCTCTGATGCCCCCCTCACCTCTCTGATGCCCCCCTCACCTCTCTGATGCCCCCTCACCTCTCTGATGCCCCCTCACCTCTCTGATGCCCCCTCACCTCTCTGATGCCCCCCTCACCTCTCTGAATGCCCCCCTCACCTCTCTGATGCCCCCCTCACCTCTCTGATGCCCCCTCACCTCTCTGATGCCCCCCTCACCTCTCTGATGCCCCCCTCACCTCTCTGATGCCCCCTCACCTCTCTGATGCCCCCTCACCTCTCTGATGCCCCCTCACCTCTCTGATGCCCCCCTCACCTCTCTGATGCCCCCCTCACCTCTCTGATGCCCCCCTCACCTCTCTGATGCCCCCTCACCTCTCTGATGCCCCCCTCACCTCTCTGATGCCCCCCTCACCTCTCTGATGCCCCCTCACCTCTCTGATGCCCCCTCACCTCTCTGATGCCCCCTCACCTCTCTGATGCCCCCCTCACCTCTCTGATGCCCCTCACCCCCCCCTCACCTCTCTGATGCCCCCTCACCTCTCTGATGCCCCCTCACCTCTCTGATGCCCCCCCCTCACCTCTCTGATGCCCCCTCACCTCTCTGATGCCCCCTCACCTCTCTGATGCCCCCCTCACCTCTCTGATGCCCCCTCACCTCTCTGATGCCCCCTCACCTCTCTGATGCCCCCTCACCTCTCTGATGCCCCCTCACCTCTCTGATGCCCCCCTCTTGTGCCCCACCTCTCTGATGCCCCTCACCTCTCTGATGCCCCCCCCCTCACCTCTCTGATGCCCCCCTCACCTCTCTGATGCCCCCCCCTCACCTCACCTCTCTGATGCCCCCCCCCTCACCTCTCTGATGCCCCCCTCACCTCTCTGATGCCCCCCCTCACCTCTCTGATGCCCCCTCACCTCTCTGATGCCCCCTCACCTCTCTGATGCCCCCCTCACCTCTCTGATGCCCCCCCTCACCTCTCTGATGCCCCCCCTCACCTCTCTGATGCCCCCCTCACCTCTCTGATGCCCCCCTCACCTCTCTGATGCCCCCCCTCACCTCTCTGATGCCCCCCCTCACCTCTCTGATGCCCCCCCTCACCTCTCTGATGCCCCCCTCACCTCTCTGATGCCCCCCTCACCTCTCTGATGCCCCCCTCACCTCTCTGATGCCCCCTCACCTCTCTGATGCCCCCTCACCTCTCTGATGCCCCCCCTCACCTCTCTGATGCCCCCTCACCTCTCTGATGCCCCCCTCACCTCTCTGATGCCCCCCCCCCCTCACCTCTCTGATGCCCCCCTCACCTCTCTGATGCCCCCCCTCACCTCTCTGATGCCCCCCTCACCTCTCTGATGCCCCCCTCACCTCTCTGATGCCCCCCCTCACCTCTCTGATGCCCCCCTCACCTCTCTGATGCCCCCCTCACCTCTCTGATGCCCCCCTCACCTCTCTGATGCCCCCCCTCACCTCTCTGATGCCCCCTCACCTCTCTGATGCCCCCTCACCTCTCTGATGCCCCCCTCACCTCTCTGATGCCCCCCCTCACCTCTCTGATGCCCCCCTCACCTCTCTGATGCCCCCTCACCTCTCTGATGCCCCCCTCACCTCTCTGATGCCCCCCTCACCTCTCTGATGCCCCCCTCACCTCTCTGATGCCCCCCCTCACCTCTCTGATGCCCCCCTCACCTCTCTGATGCCCCCCCTCTCCTCTCTGATGCCCCCTCACCTCTCTGATGCCCCCCTCACCTCTCTGATGCCCCCCTCACCTCTCTGATGCCCCCTCACCTCTCTGATGCCCCCCTCACCTCTCTGATGCCCCCCTCACCTCTCTGATGCCCCCCTCACCTCTCTGATGCCCCCCTCACCTCTCTGATGCCCCCCTCACCTCTCTGATGCCCCCCTCACCTCTCTGATGCCCCCCCTCACCTCTCTGATGCCCCCCCTCACCTCTCTGATGCCCCCTCACCTCTCTGATGCCCCCCTCACCTCTCTGATGCCCCCCCTCACCTCTCTGATGCCCCCCCCCCCCTCACCTCTCTGATGCCCCCCTCACCTCTCTGATGCCCCCCTCACCTCTCTGATGCCCCCCTCACCTCTCTGATGCCCCCCTCTCCTCTCTGATGCCCCCCTCACCTCTCTGATGCCCCCTCACCTCTCTGATGCCCCCTCACCTCTCTGATGCCCCCCTCACCTCTCTGATGCCCCCCTCTCCTCTCTGATGCCCCCCTCACCTCTCTGATGCCCCCCCTCACCTCTCTGATGCCCCCTCACCTCTCTGATGCCCCCCCCTCACCTCTCTGATGCCCCCTCACCTCTCTGATGCCCCCCCTCACCTCTCTGATGCCCCCCCTCACCTCTCTGATGCCCCCCCTCACCTCTCTGATGCCCCCCTCACCTCTCTGATGCCCCCCTCACCTCTATGATGCCCCCCTCACCTCTCTGATGCCCCCCTCACCTCTCTGATGCCCCCCCTCACCTCTCTGATGCCCCCCTCACCTCTCTGATGCCCCCTCACCTCTCTGATGCCCCCCTCACCTCTCTGATGCCCCCCTCACCTCTATGATGCCCCCCTCACCTCTCTGATGCCCCCCTCACCTCTCTGATGCCCCCCCTCACCTCTCTGATGCCCCCCTCACCTCTCTGATGCCCCCTCACCTCTCTGATGCCCCCCTCACCTCTCTGATGCCCCCCCCTCACCTCTCTGATGCCCCCCTCACCTCTCTGATGCCCCCCTCACCTCTCTGATGCCCCCCTCACCTCTCTGATGCCCCCCTCACCTCTCTGATGCCCCCCTCACCTCTCTGATGCCCCCCTCACCTCTCTGATGCCCCCCTCTCCTCTCTGATGCCCCCCCTCACCTCTCTGATGCCCCCCTCACCTCTCTGATGCCCCCCTCACCTCTCTGATGCCCCCTCACCTCTCTGATGCCCCCTCACCTCTCTGATGCCCCCCTCACCTCTCTGATGCCCCCTCACCTCTCTGATGCCCCCCCTCACCTCTCTGATGCCCCCCCTCACCTCTCTGATGCCCCCTCACCTCTCTGATGCCCCCTCACCTCTCTGATGCCCCCCTCACCTCTCTGATGCCCCCCCTCACCTCTCTGATGCCCCCTCACCTCTCTGATGCCCCCCTCACCTCTCTGATGCCCCCCTCACCTCTCTGATGCCCCCCTCACCTCTCTGATGCCCCCCTCACCTCTCTGATGCCCCCCTCACCTCTCTGATGCCCCCCCTCACCTCTCTGATGCCCCCCTCACCTCTCTGATGCCCCCCTCACCTCTCTGATGCCCCCCTCACCTCTCTGATGCCCCCCTCACCTCTCTGATGCCCCCTCACCTCTCTGATGCCCCCTGGCTCACCTCTCTGATGCCCCCCCTCACCTCTCTGATGCCCCCCTCACCTCTCTGATGCCCCCTCACCTCTCTGATGCCCCCCTCACCTCTCTGATGCCCCCCCCCCCCTCACCTCTCTGATGCCCCCTCACCTCTCTGATGCCCCCCTCACCTCTCTGATGCCCCCCTCACCTCTCTGATGCCCCCCTCACCTCTCTGATGCCCCCCTCACCTCTCTGATGCCCCCCTCACCTCTCTGATGCCCCCCTCACCTCTCTGATGCCCCCCTCACCTCTCTGATGCCCCCCCTCACCTCTCTGATGCCCCCCCTCACCTCTCTGATGCCCCCTCACCTCTCTGATGCCCCCTCACCTCTCTGATGCCCCCCTCACCTCTCTGATGCCCCCCTCACCTCTCTGATGCCCCCCTCACCTCTCTGATGCCCCCTCACCTCTCTGATGCCCCCTCACCTCTCTGATGCCCCCCCTCACCTCTCTGATGCCCCCCTCACCTCTCTGATGCCCCCCCTCACCTCTCTGATGCCCCCCTCACCTCTCTGATGCCCCCCTCACCTCTCTGATGCCCCCCCTCACCTCTCTGATGCCCCCCTCACCTCTCTGATGCCCCCCCTCACCTCTCTGATGCCCCCCCTCACCTCTCTGATGCCCCCTCACCTCTCTGATGCCCCCCTCACCTCTCTGATGCCCCCTCACCTCTCTGATGCCCCCTCACCTCTCTGATGCCCCCCTCACCTCTCTGATGCCCCCCTCTCCTCTCTGATGCCCCCCCTCACCTCTCTGATGCCCCCCCTCACCTCTCTGATGCCCCCTCACCTCTCTGATGCCCCCCCTCACCTCTCTGATGCCCCCCCTCACCTCTCTGATGCCCCCCCTCACCTCTCTGATGCCCCCTCACCTCTCTGATGCCCCCCTCACCTCTCTGATGCCCCCTCACCTCTCTGATGCCCCCCTCACCTCTCTGATGCCCCCTCACCTCTCTGATGCCCCCCCTCACCTCTCTGATGCCCCCCCCCCCCCTCACCTCTCTGATGCCCCCCTCACCTCTCTGATGCCCCCTCACCTCTCTGATGCCCCCCTCACCTCTCTGATGCCCCCCTCACCTCTCTGATGCCCCCTCACCTCTCTGATGCCCCCTCACCTCTCTGATGCCCCCCTCACCTCTCTGATGCCCCCTCACCTCTCTGATGCCCCCCCCCCCCCTCACCTCTCTGATGCCCCCCCTCACCTCTCTGATGCCCCCCTCACCTCTCTGATGCCCCCCTCACCTCTCTGATGCCCCCCTCACCTCTCTGATGCCCCCCTCACCTCTCTGATGCCCCTCACCTCTCTGATGCCCCCCTCACCTCTCTGATGCCCCCTCACCTCTCTGATGCCCCCCTCACCTCTCTGATGCCCCCCCTCACCTCTCTGATGCCCCCCTCACCTCTCTGATGCCCCCCTCACCTCTCTGATGCCCCCCCTCACCTCTCTGATGCCCCCCTCACCTCTCTGATGCCCCCCTCACCTCTCTGATGCCCCCTCACCTCTCTGATGCCCCCCCTCACCTCTCTGATGCCCCCTCACCTCTCTGATGCCCCCTCACCTCTCTGATGCCCCCCTCACCTCTCTGATGCCCCCCCCCTCACCTCTCTGATGCCCCCTCACCTCTCTGATGCCCCCCTCACCTCTCTGATGCCCCCCTCACCTCTCTGATGCCCCCCTCACCTCTCTGATGCCCCCTCACCTCTCTGATGCCCCCCCTCACCTCTCTGATGCCCCCTCACCTCTCTGATGCCCCCCTCACCTCTCTGATGCCCCCCTCACCTCTCTGATGCCCCCTCACCTCTCTGATGCCCCCCTCACCTCTCTGATGCCCCCCCCCCCCCTCACCTCTCTGATGCCCCCCTCACCTCTCTGATGCCCCCTCACCTCTCTGATGCCCCCCCTCACCTCTCTGATGCCCCCCCTCACCTCTCTGATGCCCCCCCCTCACCTCTCTGATGCCCCCCTCACCTCTCTGATGCCCCCCTCACCTCTCTGATGCCCCCCTCACCTCTCTGATGCCCCCCCTCACCTCTCTGATGCCCCCCTCACCTCTCTGATGCCCCCCTCACCTCTCTGATGCCCCCTCACCCCTCTGATGCCCCCCTCACCTCTCTGATGCCCCCCTCACCTCTCTGATGCCCCCCCTCACCTCTCTGATGCCCCCCCTCACCTCTCTGATGCCCCCCTCACCTCTCTGATGCCCCCCTCACCTCTCTGATGCCCCCCTCACCTCTCTGATGCCCCCCTCACCTCTCTGATGCCCCCCTCACCTCTCTGATGCCCCCCTCACCTCTCTGATGCCCCCTCACCTCTCTGATGCCCCCCTCACCTCTCTGATGCCCCCTCACCTCTCTGATGCCCCCCTCACCTCTCTGATGCCCCCCTCACCTCTCTGATGCCCCCCTCACCTCTCTGATGCCCCCTCACCTCTCTGATGCCCCCCTCACCTCTCTGATGCCCCCCTCACCTCTCTGATGCCCCCCTCACCTCTCTGATGCCCCCTCACCTCTCTGATGCCCCCTCACCTCTCTGATGCCCCCCTCACCTCTCTGATGCCCCCCTCACCTCTCTGATGCCCCCCCTCACCTCTCTGATGCCCCCCTCACCTCTCTGATGCCCCCTCACCTCTCTGATGCCCCCCCTCACCTCTCTGATGCCCCCTCACCTCTCTGATGCCCCCCCTCTCCTCTCTGATGCCCCCCTCACCTCTCTGATGCCCCCCTCACCTCTCTGATGCCCCCTCACCTCTCTGATGCCCCCCCTCACCTCTCTGATGCCCCCTCACCTCTCTGATGCCCCCCTCACCTCTCTGATGCCCCCCTCACCTCTCTGATGCCCCCCTCACCTCTCTGATGCCCCCCTCTCCTCTCTGATGCCCCCCTCACCTCTCTGATGCCCCCTCACCTCTCTGATGCCCCCCTCACCTCTCTGATGCCCCCCTCACCTCTCTGATGCCCCCTCACCTCTCTGATGCCCCCCCTCACCTCTCTGATGCCCCCCCTCTCCTCTCTGATGCCCCCCTCACCTCTCTGATGCCCCCCTCACCTCTCTGATGCCCCCCTCACCTCTATGATGCCCCCCTCACCTCTCTGATGCCCCCCTCACCTCTCTGATGCCCCCCCCTCACCTCTCTGATGCCCCCCTCACCTCTCTGATGCCCCCCCCCCCTCACCTCTCTGATGCCCCCCCTCACCTCTATGATGCCCCCCTCACCTCTCTGATGCCCCCCCCCCTCACCTCTCTCTGATGCCCCCCTCACCTCTCTGATGCCCCCCTCACCCCTCTGATGCCCCCCTCACCTCTCTGATGCCCCCCTCACCCCTCTGATGCCCCCTCTCCTCTCTGATGCCCCCTCACCTCTCTGATGCCCCCCTCACCTCTCTGATGCCCCCCTCACCTCTCTGATGCCCCCCCTCACCTCTCTGATGCCCCCCTCACCTCTCTGATGCCCCCCCTCACCTCTCTGATGCCCCCCTCACCTCTCTGATGCCCCCCTCACCTCTCTGATGCCCCCTCACCTCTCTGATGCCCCCCCTCACCTCTCTGATGCCCCCCTCACCTCTCTGATGCCCCCCTCACCTCTCTGATGCCCCCTCACCTCTCTGATGCCCCCTCACCTCTCTGATGCCCCCCTCACCTCTCTGATGCCCCCCTCACCTCTCTGATGCCCCCCTCACCTCTCTGATGCCCCCTCACCTCTCTGATGCCCCCCTCACCTCTCTGATGCCCCCCCCCTCACCTCTCTGATGCCCCCCCTCACCTCTCTGATGCCCCCCTCACCTCTCTGATGCCCCCCTCACCTCTCTGATGCCCCCCTCACCTCTCTGATGCCCCCCTCACCTCTCTGATGCCCCCCCCCCCTCACCTCTCTGATACTGCTGGCCAGTATGATTTACTACCATAGTATCTTTATACCTGTATCACTGTACATATTAATATTACAACTCTGTACATACATCTGATTAGCACTATTAGTCAGTAGTACTCATTTATATATCTTATACCCAGTTTAATCACCTGTACATTGTATATTACTGTTACACTTTACTGTTACATTTGCACTCTGGTTGGATGCCAGACTTCTTGTCGTTGTGCTGTACTTGTGCTGCATGATGACAACACATATAATCTAATCTAATCTAATCTAAAAATCACTCACTGTCAAACCTTGTATGAGAATAAAAAAGCCTCTAAAGCCACATTAGTCTTTTTCTTTCTGCTTCTACTCTAAACACAGACATCTTCCCTATCAATCATAATATCTGGCGTGTAAACTGTTGGCAGAGCGATTACATTGATCGAAGCGTTTGCTTTGTTGATGCATCAAGTTAAGTCAAGCAATTACTTCCCATCGCTGGCTGCCTTTATCCAGGCTCCTTCAGTCATCCTCCCCATGGTATCTTACCACTCAGCTGCAGGATATTTACCCATTTAACATTACGCTTAAGAATCCCTGGGTGACTAACTAACTAACTAAGAGGTTGTGACTATTTCTGGGACTCGATACAGTCTTCAGAATTAATTATATCTTTAGACTAGATTCAAATGTATTGTCATCATGCAGCACAAGTACAGTCCAAATAAAAATAAGTTTGGCATCCAACCAGAGTGCAAATGTAACAGTAAAGTGCAACAGTAATATACAATGTATAGGTAGACTATAGTATGAGGTAGACGAGGTAGACAATAGTATGAGGATGTAGTTATATGGGTAGACAATAGTATGAGGATGTAGTTATATGGGTAGACTAGTATGAGGTAGACTAGTTCAGTCTTTGTCCAGAGAGATACTAATGTGTATAATCATTATATTATTATATAAAATTAATAATTTACATAGTAAGAGTAAGGAGCTCCATAATTTGATCATGTGACGAGTGAGGTCATGTGACGAGCGTGGCGGCTATGTGACTAGATGTGCAATGAGAAAAAAACCCATATTTAACATGCAAATGTAACAGCGGCTGGGCCCAATGGATGAGCGGATGTCAAGGACAAACGGGGTGGGCTCTCCTTTGTGACCCAGAGCTGGCAGTAATAATCTCTCCTACCATGGGGTTAAGTCCTTATGGAGGGTTTCCCACTGCCTCGGTCCCGTTATCACCGAAGTGCAGGTTCCCTTGCTTACATAGCAGCAATCTCCAGAGACCCTTGCTCCCCCTCAACTTCAAAACAGTTAAAAGGCTGGAAAATGCACAACGTCATAGCCTTGGATTAGTGGTTTCAAGGACCAATTGACCTATCTCAGACGGTTTTTTTTTTTAACGCATCTCAGAGTTTGCCAGCAACAACAACAACAACAACAACAAAAAGCAAAAACAAAGTTTGTGCCGAGGAAAGCTACAGTTGTGATGTGATGGAGGATCAAGAAAAGAGAGAATTGGCACCGTATACCTCCTGAAAAAGAAGTCCAAAAATAAACACTCAACTTGAAGGATTGTCAGCTGCTAATTAGGGATGGGCGCGAGTAATCCATTACTCGCCGTTTCAACTGAACTCGCATGGTTTTTGAGGGTGCTCGATGTTTTATGAACACTAAATACGTTTTGTGCCACTGAACCAGAAAACGATCTCTGAAGTCCCACGAGGCGTGACTTGTTGCAGGAAGACAACACTGCTGGAGGAAGCTCTGGAGCGTGAGAACTGCGAAAAGTTAGTTGCGTTGGAATACAGCTAGCTTAGCCTTATGTAAAAGATAAAAACAGCTAGCTTGGGAATAGCACTGCACAAGACCGAAGCAGACTACAAAGAGTGACACGTTCAGCCGAACGCACAATTGGAGGGGGGCTCCCCACCCTCCAGAACATTTACAACAAGCGTTGCAAGGGCAAGGCTAAGAGAATCATTAAAGACTCCAGTCACCCGAACAACTGCCTCTTTGAACTGCTGCGGTCAGGCAAGCGATACCGGAGTCTCAAGGCGAGCACAGAAAGACTCAGAAGAAGCTTCTATCCCCAGGCCATCAGGCTGCTAAACGAACAATGAATGAACACTACACAACAACAACCACCAAACGCACATAGCACACACATCCACACGCACACACTCACTTTAAACAAACACACTGTAGCACCCACTCCACACACTTATAGCACACACCCACTTTAAACAAACACACTGTAGCACCCACTCCCCACACTTTATATTTATTGATGAAGGATTGCACTACAACTCGTACACCTTACTGTAAATTGTACCTAAAATTGTACCTCATCCCATTTCTGCTTTGCACTAGATAGTACTGTACATTAGTACACTGCATAGTATTGTATATTATATGGTAACTCAGAACATTGTACATATGTCTATACCGAACACTGTGACCTCATTTTTCTTCTTCTAAATTACATGCTATATTATGTTATTTGATACTATCTTGTCTAGCACAGTCTCTGGAGCGTAACAGTAAGAAGCATTTTGTATGAAAGTATTCTGTACTTCTGTATGACAACTATTAAAGAACTTGAACTTGAGCTTAGCCTTATGTAAAAGATAAAAACAGCTAGCTTAGCCTTATGTAAAAGATAAAAACAGCTAGCTTAGCATTATCTAAAAGATAAAAACAACTAGCTTAGCATTATGTAAAAGATAAAAACAGCTATCTTAGCGTTATCTAAAAGATAAAAACAACTAGCTTAGCGTTATCTTGAAGATAAAAACAGCTAGCTTAGCATTATGTAAAAGATAAAAACAGCTAGCTTAGCGTTATCTAAAAGATAAAAACAACTAGCTTAGCGCTATCTTGAAGATAAAAACAGCTATCTTAGCGTTATCTAAATTCTAAAAGATAAAAACAGCTACTGTAACATAGCCTTATCTAAAAGATTAAAACAGCTAGCTTAGCGTTATCTTAAAGGTAACAACAGCTAGCTTAGCTGATATATAAAAGATAAAAACAGCTATTGTAGCTTAGCATTATCTAAAATATAAAAACATCTAGTTTAGCGTTATCTAAAAGATAAAAACAGCGGTTCGTGTTTTCCAACATTTTGCACAGTGTTCATATAGGCTACTATTTATTTTTATTATTATTATGTTTTTGGTAGATTTTTTATTTGTTTGTACTACTGGGCAGTCCGGTAGAGAGCGGGGGGAAGACATTCGGCAAAGGACGCCGGGTCCGGGAATCGAACCCGGGTCGGCCGCTTCGCAACGCAGCGCGTTACATGGGTCTCCACTTGGGTGCCCCATATAGGCTACTATTGATACAGACATGCTGTTCCATGAGTGGAGAGACCTGCTGCAGACAGAGTGGAGGTAAAGTAATTATTACCAACTGTTTGGGTATATTGCTGTGCATTGTTATAATAAAATATAACATAATAAAATTGGTAGCGTGTGAGACTGCACAATATCTCGTTATTGCAGCTGCCACGCTCTTTAAAATGCGGTCTACAAATATATTTCCCTAAACAATTAGGCTACCCGAGCACTACTCGTGTGAAAACATGAGAAACATCATGAAAACATGACTCGTGTCCATCCCTAGTGTTATAAAACAGCATCATCATCATTATAATTGGAGTTAGAATATCTTTATTTGCCAAGTAACTCATAAATCATAACAATATGATTTGAAACCTTTAGAATATGAATGCTTGTGGTAATGAAGAAATAATATGTTTTACTCAGCAGTAGTTAGGTGTCTTTGAGTTCCATTAATCACTTCCAACTCCATTTATCAGCAGAGTCCAGCCACAATGACAAGAGAAGAGGAGAGAGGAAAAGAGATACAAGGAGAGGAGAGAAGAGAAGAGAAGAGAAGAGAAGAGAAGAGAAGAGAAGAGAAGAGAAGAGAAGAGAAGAGAAGAGAAGAGAAGAGAAGAGAAGAGAAGAGAAGAGAAGAGAAGAGAAGAGAGAAGAGAAGAGAAGAGAAGAGAAGAGAAGAGAAGAGAAGAGAGAAGAGAAGAGAAGAGAAGAGAAGAGAAGAGTAGAGTAGAGTAGAGTAGAGTAGAGTAGAGTAGAGTAGAGTAGAGTAGAGTAGAGTAGAGCAGGGACATGGCTCCTGTATAAGAAGGTAATCTCATTCTGCACTACTGGCAGGGCCCAGCAGGCAACCAAGCAGGGGCCCAACCAAACCGAAGAAGAAGAAGAAGAAGAAGAAGAAGAAGAAGAAGAAGAAGAAGAAGAAGAAGAAGAAGAAGAAGAAGAAGAAGAAGAAGAAAGAAGAAGAAGAAGAAGAAGAAGAAGAAGAAGAAGAAGAAGAAGAAGAAGAAGAAGAAGAAGAAGAAGAAGAAGAAGAAGAAGAAGAAGAAGAAGAAGAAGAAGAAGAAGAAGAAGAAGAAGAAGAGTAGTACAAACACACCAGTAGTACAACACACTAGTAGTACAACACACTAGTAGTACAACACACTAGTAGTACATGTACATCGTGCCTTTCAGGTAGCTGCTCCCAAACTGTGGAATGCCATCCATTTCTCTCCGAGATCAGTAGAAGCATGTGACTCTTTAAAAAAAAAAATAGCTAAAAACGCTACTGTACAGACAGGCGTTTAGCTAGTTTTATCTAGGTCTTATTTTGTATTATATCTCTAGTTGGTGTGTTTAATTGATTCTACTGTATGTATTAAGTTAAGTTAAGTTATTTATTAATTTTTTACCCAGGGACAGTGCACATTAATCAACATCTTCAGTTTCCACATCAATGTAAATGTGCCAGAATTTGCTATTGAGCTAGTTTTCATCTGTAGTCCCTGCCTACCATGATGCATGTCTTTATGGTGTGGGAGGAGACCAGAGTACCTGGAGGAAACACACGCGAACACACAGGGAGAGAACATGCAAACTCCACACAGAAAGGCCCCCTGCTGGGGTTCGAACCCAGGACCTTCTTGCTGTGAGGCAGCAGTGCTAACCACTGTGCCACCGTGCCGATGTTGTTTTGATGCTCTTATTTTCTTTGATTGGAAAGCACTTGGTGATCCTGTATCTTGAAATGTGTTATATAAATAAAATTGAGTTACTTACTTACAACACACTAGTAGTACAACACACAAGGCTAAGCTTCAGCACAAGGTCCTCTTTTGCACACACATCCCGCTGACAAACAGCCCACCCCGTACTTCTGCCTGATGGATGAATAGCATGTACTTTCAACAGATTTACATAATACACTGCTGTGTACTGTACTTCTCAAAAGCAGGTTTAAGCGGTTTTCACTTTACATAATGTGAAATCTAAATCTTTCCGTAGCGGTTTTGACGGGCTGCTTTGTGCGTCTCTGAAGTGCACACACGACGACACGCAGCTTTACTCAACAATCCCTCACACTGTTCACAGGAGAGGAGATACGTCATTAGGCCAAAACTAAATAAATATATTCTCAAGTTTATTCGTAACCTCTCTGCTCTCTCCACACTACACGTGTGCAATTAAAGCTACAGCTGGCACCAATAATAATAATAATAATAATAATAATAATAATAATAATAATAATAATAATAATAATAATGCATAACATTTATAGTGCACTCTACATTTGGAAACCAAATCTGAGTGCTTACAGGGTAAAAACAGACTTTAAAAACATAGGCAATTAAAAAAACAAGGCATAAAAACATAGACAAAAGGGATAAAACACACAAGGCATGTATAAAAAGGTTAAAACTAAGAGAAGGCTTTCGTGAAGAGGTATGTTTTAAGTCCTCTTTTAAAGGAAGCAGTGGTCTGTGGTGCTCTGAGGTGGTCAGGGAGCCTGTAGCTGTTCCGCAACCGTTCCTACTTCCGGGGTAGGCCTGATTGGCCCCGACAGGCACGTGACCCGCCGCGGCCACGCCCCGCGGCAGCCCCAGGAGCAAGCGCGCTACTGCTGGAGTTCGCTTCGCCTTTCACATCGCTGCCGTTGGCGAAAGCAGGATGAGAGGCGAGAGCGTAGATTTCGCTGTGTATCATTTAATCATTTAACATTTGAAAGGCATACATTGTTGTCATACAGAAGTACAGAATACTTTTATCCAAAATGCTTCTTACTGTTACACTGTTAGAGACTGTGCAGTGCACGGCTTTAGTCTCACTCGAGTGAGGAAGACCGCTGGTTCTCCAACATACAGCGGTGTGCTCTTCAGAATGTACTGGGAGAAACGTTTACTGTACCCCGCAGACATAATAAGCATATAAGCAGTGCTTACTAATGTTATTAGTAGTGCTGTCAAACGATTAAAATATTTAACTCGATTAATCGCATGATTGTTCATAGTTAACTCGCGATTAATCGCAAATTAATCGCATTTTTTTTATTTATTTTTTTTACCTTAAACAGATCTTTTTCAAGTTCCAAGTTTTAATACTCTTATCAACATGCGAGTCAACAAATGCTTGCTTTGTGCAGCCATTTAACACAAAAGGATGACCCTCATGCATTGCAAATTTGCATCAAATTCAAAACAGAGTGATGCACAAAATAACTTAAAAGAAAATAATAATTTAAAACAATGAATAAAGTGTGCATGAAATAGGGGAAAGAAAACGTTAGGAACTTGTTACATTCACACACACAAGGGCTGATTAATCACACACCCCCCTCTCTCCCTCACACACACTCTCCCAGCTCTTTTTCACTTTTGCCCCTTCCTCATCTCTCTCACCCCCCTCTCTCTCTATATCTCACACACACACACACACACACACACACACACACACACACACACACACACACACACACACACACACACACACACACACACACACACACACACACACACACACACACACACACACACACACACACACACACTTCAGAAACAAACATAGTATCAATGAGAGCATCAATAATACACCTGAGTGAAGTCTAGTAAAAAAATTTTTTTTTTTTTTTTTTAGTTAATCTTGAGTTAAAAAAATTAGTGGCATTAATAGAATCGGGAGTTAACGCGATATTAACGCGATATATTTGACAGCCTTAGTTATTAGTTACGTTATTTCTGACCGAATTAGTCATTCATTTGTCTGCTTTCGCCAACGGCAGCGATGTGAAAGGCGAAGCGAACTCCAGCAGTAGCGCGCTTGCTCCTGGGGCTGCCGCGAGGCGTGGCCGCGGCGGGTCACGTGCCTGTCGGGGCCAATCAGGCCTACCCCGGAAGTAGGAACGGTTGCGGAACAGCTACAGGTGGTCAGGGAGGGCACTCCACAGGCGAGGAGCAGCCCAGCAGGAGGCCCGGTCGCCCCCCAGGGTGCGGAGCTTGGTCCTGGGGGGAAGGAGGCGGTTTGTGTTGGCGGAGCGAAGGTTACATATTAATTAATAAATAAAGAAGTCATAAACGAGCGCCTCGTCAGGACCGAGGCTGAGCGCCGTGTACCGAAACAGTCAGAGACGACATCATTGAAGTCAGGGCCGTAGGTTTGGTTTCAACATGGGGATGGCGGAGGGGGGGG
>NC_140170.1:3165989-3378489 GCF_963971535.1 Notolepis coatsorum | reverse complement strand
CCTCTCCTCTCCTCTCCTCTCCTCTCCTCTCCTCTCCTCTCCTCTCCTCTCCTCTCCTCTCCTCTCATCTCATCTCATCTCATCTCATCTCATCTCATCTCATCTCATCTCATCTCATCTCCTCTCCTCTCCTCTCCTCTCCTCTCCTCTCCTCTCCTCTCCTCTCCTCTCCTCTCCTCTCATCTCATCGTGGCTGAACTCTAGTAATGAATGTTGTTGAAAGAGATTAATGGAACACAGAGACACCCAGTTTGTGCTGAACTGCGACGGAAACCTCGGTTTTCACCAAATTACATCTTTTGACAACAATGGCAGGTGCTCTGGCTCTGAAACCAGCGGCAGCCACTTTAATTTAACCGATATTGAATCTAATTTTAATCGGGATCGGGACCTTGTGAATCAAAACATGTAATCAGTGCCAATATCCTGCATGCACAGTTGCACACACACACACACACACACACACACACACACACACACACACACACACACACACACACACACACACACACACACACACACACACACACACACACACACACACACACACACACACACACACACACACACACACACACACACACACACACACACACACACACACACACACACGTGACACACACACACGTGACACACACACACACACACAGTTTTGCCCAAGCGATGTGTTTAGAGACACCACAGTGTCCTCTAACAGGAGAGACAGAGGACAGAGACAGAGGAATAGAGACACCCTAGTGTCCTCTAACAGGAAGGACAAGTAAAAGACAGTGGAATAGAGACGCCACAGTGTCCTCTCACAGGACAGACAAGTCAGAGACAGAGGAATAGAGACGCCACAGTGTCCTTTAACAGGGCAGACACATATCAACGACCTCTCTGGTCACCCAGCCGCAGGCCTCTTTGTCCCCCTCCCGTCGGGCAGACTCTACCACTCTATCACATGCTCTACCTCTGGGTTTACAAAGAGCTTCTTCCCCAGTGCTGTGCGCAGCCTGAATAACTCCAAAGGCTAGATTTGTATATTATTATCCTTTTTTTTATTTTGGTGTGTTATTACTAGTCAGGCTGTGGAAGTGCTGTTTCTGTGTGTCTGTGCATCACGCACTTTGATTATATGCACTTTTACTGTAAACTGTGCCTCTATGCATTATGCACTTTACTATGACATGCACTTTTAGGGGATGTTGATAACAACCTTAGCATTTGTCCTTTTATACCGTCTGTGTTTTTTATTTTTTATTTCTGTACTGTTTCTACTCTGCTCCTGTATTGGATTAGTTGTAGACACACAGTGTTTGCTCTGTACCTGTATTCCAATGTGGATTCGTCCATACATGGCAAATACAATCTCTGACTCTCTCTCTCTGACATTTACATTTACATCTGACGTCAGAGACAGAGGAATAGAGACGCCACAGTGTCCTCGAACAGGTCAGAGACAGAGGAATACAGACACTAACAAGACAGTAGGGCTGGACGATATGGCAAAAAAAAAGTATAAAAAAAAATATATATATATATATATTTTGCAGTAAATCCACAGCTAAAGAGATTGGTCTTATCGGGTATCACAGTAGCTAAAAAACTGATCGCATCACGCTGGTTTCAACCGGAAAAAATGTGCCGGAAAGTTTGGTCTCTTACATATCTCGATGTGATATATCAAGAAATATCTACAGCAAGAATTCTGGGTCTCAATGAATCCAAAATGTCAATGTGGTTAGAAGTGGTGGAGAGAATAAAAGCTAGCTTATAATGGTAGTGTCTGGTTAGGAGTGAGGGATAATGGAGGTACTATCCAAGGAGGGGTCCGGGAGGGGGGGGTTCGAGCTGGAGCATATGTGTGTAGGGTTTTAGAAAATAGGTATTAGGGGTATGTCCTATATAAGCATTTATATAATTGTTAATTTCGCTGGATATACACTGTATACGGTTAAAATATTATTATAGACTTTTTTTTGTCTTGTTTCTGTACTTGCATGTAATTTTAACCACCTTGACTGTTAGTTTCATTATGCATTATGTGTTGAGTACTGACTTTTAATAATTTTTGTTTTGCAATAATAAAAAAAAATATAAAAAATATATATATATATTTTTTTTTAAACAACAGATGTATGTTTATTTTGCAGCAATTCTTTGTTGTTGCCGCCATCTTTAGTGTTACATCCCTTCACACACTCCAGTTCTCAGGCTGCAGCTGGTTTGAAAGCGAAAGTAAACCGGCTTCTCTGCTGGCTGTGGCTCCAGGGGAGTTGAACAGTTCTGGCTCTGCTAGTTTATTTTCGATCTTTTGGCGCTTTTTTGGTGGACAAACCACCGCACATGTGCACCGTGACTCGTGACTGGAGTCTAGCTCTGCTAGCACACATAGCCTACTGTGAACAGACGGTTTCAAACTGTATTTTACATTAGAAAGCGAAGAGAAAAAATAAATCTCTATTTGGTCAGTATTGCCATTTGGACAAGCAAAGCCATTACTTTAAGTTGCAGGCAAGAAAGACAAGTCTGTCCACTGTCTCTGGGTTTAACAAAGAAAAAAGAAAAAGAAAAAATGTAAATAGATATTTATTTTTTCCGATATTTATTTTTTCCCGATATCGATTCTTTAAATATATCGCGATAATTTACGTTATTACGTAGCCTTGTAACAGAAAGAACCAGGTGGCTAAGTCTTCATCTTGATATTATTACTGTATCCACTGCAAAACATACTGGGACGCTTTGAACAGAAAGCGACGTCGAGGCATTAAACGGCTCTCTCACACCGCATGTCTCCGTTTGGGGCCAGAACCCCCTCTTTAAAGGCAATAAACGCCTCTTTCACACCACATGTCTCCGTTTGGGGCCAGAACCCCCTCTTTAAAGGCATTAAACGCCTCTTTCACACCTCATGTCTCCGTTTGGGGCCAGAACCCCCTCTTTAAAGGCATTAAACGGCTCTCTCACACCGCGTGTCTCCGTTTGGGGCCAGAACCCCCTCTTTAAAGACATTAAACGCCTCTCTCACACCGCATGTCTCCGTTTGGGGCCAGAACCCCCTCTTTAAAGACATTAAACGCCTCTCTCACACCGCATGTCTCTGTTTGGGGCCAGAACCCCCTCTTTAAAGGCATTAAACGTCTCTCTCACACCGCGTGTCTCCGTTTGGGGCCAGAACCCCCTCTTTAAAGGCATTAAACGCCTCTCTCACACCGCATGTCTCCGTTTGGGGCCAGAACCCCCTCTTTAAAGACATTAAACACCTCTCTCACACCGCATGTCTCTGTTTGGGGCCAGAACCCCCTCTTTAAAGGCATTAAACGCCTCTCTCACACCGCATGTCTCCGTTTGGGGCCAGAACCCCCTTTTTAAAGACATTAAACGCCTCTCTCACACCGCATGTCTCCGTTTGGGGCCAGAACCCCCTCTTTAAAGACATTAAACGCCTCTCTCACACCTCATGTCTCTGTTTGGGGCCAGAACCCCCTCTTTAAAGGCATTAAACGCCTCTCTCACACCGCATGTCTCCGTTTGGGGCCAGAACCCCCTCTTTAAAGGCATTAAACGCCTCTCTCACACCGCATGTCTCTGTTTGGGGCCAGAACCCCCTCTTTAAAGGCATTAAACGTCTCTCTCACACCGCGTGTCTCCGTTTGGGGCCAGAACCCCCTCTTTAAAGGCATTAAACGGCTCTCTCACACCGCGTGTCTCCGTTTGGGGCCAGAACCCCCTCTTTAAAGACATTAAACGGCTCTCTCACACCGCATGTCTCCGTTTGGGGCCAGAACCCCCTCTTTAAAGGCATTAAACGCCTCTCTCACACCGCGTGTCTCCGTTTGGGGCCAGAACCCCCTCTTTAAAGACATTAAACGCCTCTCTCACACCGCGTGTCTCTGTTTGGGGCCAGAACCCCCTCTTTAAAGGCATTAAACGTCTCTCTCACACCGCGTGTCTCCGTTTGGGGCCAGAACCCCCTCTTTAAAGGCATTAAACGCCTCTCTCACACCGCATGTCTCCGTTTGGGGCCAGAACCCCCTCTTTAAAGACATTAAACACCTCTCTCACACCGCATGTCTCTGTTTGGGGCCAGAACCCCCTCTTTAAAGACATTAAACACCTCTCTCACACCACATGTCTCTGTTTGGGGCCAGAACCCCCTCTTTAAAGGCATTAAACGCCTCTCTCACACCGCATGTCTCCGTTTGGGGCCAGAACCCCCTTTTTAAAGACATTAAACGCCTCTCTCACACCGCATGTCTCCGTTTGGGGCCAGAACCCCCTCTTTAAAGACATTAAACGCCTCTCTCACACCTCATGTCTCTGTTTGGGGCCAGAACCCCCTCTTTAAAGACATTAAACGGCTCTCTCACACCGCATGTCTCCGTTTGGGGCCAGAACCCCCTCTTTAAAGGCATTAAACGCCTCTCTCACACCGCGTGTCTCTGTTTGGGGCCAGAACCCCCTCTTTAAAGGCATTAAACGGCTCTCTCACACCGCGTGTCTCCGTTTGGGGCCAGAACCCCCTCTTTAAAGACATTAAACGGCTCTCTCACACCGCATGTCTCCGTTTGGGGCCAGAACCCCCTCTTTAAAGGCATTAAACGCCTCTCTCACACCTCATGTCTCCGTTTGGGGCCAGAACCCCCTCTTTAAAGGCATTAAACGCCTCTCTCACACCGCGTGTCTCCGTTTGGGGCCAGAACCCCCTCTTTAAAGACATTAAACGCCTCTTTCACACCGCATGTCTCCGTTTGGGGCCAGAACCCCCTCTTTAAAGGCATTAAACGCCTCTCTCACACCACATGTCTCTGTTTGGGGCCAGAACCCCCTCTGTAAAGACATTAAACGCCTCTCTCACACCGCATGTCTCCGTTTGGGGCCAGAACCCCCTCTTTAAAGGCATTAAACGCCTCTCTCACACCGTGTGTCTCCGTTTGGGGCCAGAACCCCCTCTTTAAAGGCATTAAACGCCTCTCTCACACCGCATGTCTCCGTTTGGGGCCAGAACCCCCTCTTTAAAGACATTAAACGGCTCTCTCACACCGCATGTCTCCGTTTGGGGCCAGAACCCCCTCTTTAAAGACATTAAACGCCTCTCTCACACCTCATGTCTCCGTTTGGGGCCAGAACCCCCTCTTTAAAGACATTAAACGGCTCTCTCACACCGCATGTCTCCGTTTGGGGCCAGAACCCCCTCTTTAAAGACATTAAACGCCTCTCTCACACCTCATGTCTCTGTTTGGGGCCAGAACCCCCTCTTTAAAGGCATTAAACGCCTCTCTCACACCTCATGTCTCAGTTTGGGGCCAGAACCCCCTCTTTAAAGGCATTAAACGGCTCTCTCACACCGCGTGTCTCTGTTTGGGGCCAGAACCCCCTCTTTAAAGGCATTAAACGCCTCTCTCACACCGCGTGTCTCCGTTTGGGGCCAGAACCCCCTCTTTAAAGACATTAAACGTCTCTCTCACACCGCATGTCTCTGTTTGAGGCCAGAACCCCCTCTTTAAAGACATTAAACGCCTCTTTCACACCGCATGTCTCCGTTTGGGGCCAGAACCCCCTCTTTAAAGGCATTAAACGCCTCTCTCACACCGCGTGTCTCCGTTTGGGGCCAGAACCCCCTCTTTAAAGGCATTAAACGGCTCTCTCACACCGCATGTCTCAGTTTGGGGCCAGAACCCCCTCTTTAAAGACATTAAACGGCTCTCTCACACCGCATGTCTCAGTTTGGGGCCAGAACCCCCTCTTTAAAGACATTAAACGCCTCTCTCACACCGCGTGTCTCCGTTTGGGGCCAGAACCCCCTCTTTAAAGACATTAAACGCCTCTCTCACACCGCGTGTCTCCGTTTGGGGCCAGAACCCCCTCTTTAAAGACATTAAACGGCTCTCTCACACCGCATGTCTCCATTTGGGGCCAGAACCCCCTCTTTAAAGGCATTAAACGGCTCTCTCACACCGCATGTCTCCGTTTGGGGCCAGAACCCCCTCTTTAAAGGCATTAAACGGCTCTCTCACACCGCATGTCTCTGTTTGGGGCCAGAACCCCCTCTTTAAAGACATTAAACGCCTCTCTCACACCGCATGTCTCTGTTTGGGGCCAGAACCCCCTCTTTAAAGGCATTAAACGCCTCTCTCACACCGCATGTCTCCGTTTGGGGCCAGAACCCCCTCTTTAAAGGCATTAAACGCCTCTCTCACACCACATGTCTCCGTTTGGGGCCAGAACCCCCTCTTTAAAGACATTAAACGCCTCTCTCACACCACATGTCTCCGTTTGGGGCCAGAACCCCCTCTTTAAAGGCATTAAACGGCTCTCTCACACCGCATGTCTCCGTTTGGGGCCAGAACCCCCTCTTTAAAGGCATTAAACGGCTCTCTCACACCACATGTCTCCGTTTGGGGCCAGAACCCCCTCTTTAAAGGCATTAAACGGCTCTCTCACACCGCATGTCTCCGTTTGGGGGCCAGAACCCCCTCTTTAAAGGCATTAAACATCTCTCTCACACCGCATGTCTCCGTTTGGGGCGAGAACCCCCTTTTTAAAGGCATTAAACGTCTCTCTCACACCGCGTGTCTCCGTTTGGGGGCGAGAACCCCCTCTTTAAAGGCATTAAACGTCTCTCTCACACCGCGTGTCTCCGTTTGGGGGCGAGAACCCCCTTTTTAAAGGCAGTAAACGTCTCTCTCACACCGCGTGTCTCCGTTTGGGCGCGAGAACCCCCTCTTTAAAGGCATTAAACGGCTTCAGAACATCAGACTATTTGACTGCAGGTCGTGTTCTCCTCCACTATTCATTTGCACCGCTTCACCTTCCAGAGCAGCGAGCACAACTACAATTCATTTCTCGGGGCTCTTGTTAAATTGCAGTGGAAAAGAAAACCCAGCATGAGTTTTGGAGAAAAGGAGTAAAAAGTGAAGCTCTGTTGTGAACAGAAAGGAAAGAGGAAGGAATGAGGAAGGAAAGAGGAAGGAGTGAGGACGGAAAGAGGAAGGAATGAGGAAGGAAAGAGGAAGGAATGAGGAAGGAAAGAGGAAGGAAAGAGAAAGGAATGAGGAAGGAATGAGGAAGGAAAGAGGAAGGAAAGAGGAAGGAAAGAGGAAGGAATGAGGAAGGAAAGAGGAAGGAATGAGGAAGGAAAGAGGAAGGAAAGAGAAAGGAATGAGGAAGGAATGAGGAAGGAAAGAGGAAGGAAAGAGAAAGGAAAGAGGAAGGAATAAGGAAGGAAAAAGGAAGGGACGAGGAAGGAAAGAGGAAGGAAAGAGGAAAGAATGAGGAAGGAAAAAGGAAGGAAAGAGGAAGGAAAGAGGAAGGAATGAGGAAGGAAAGATGAAGGAATGAGGAAGGAAATAGGACGGAACGAGGAAGGAAAGAGGAAGGAAATAGGAAGGAATGAGGAAGGAAAGAGGAAGGAAAGAGGAAGGAATGAGGAAGGAAGGAGGAAGGAAAGAGGAAGGAATGAGGAAGGACAGAGGAAGGAAAGATGAAGGAATGAGGAAGGAAAGAGGAATGAATGAGGAAGGAAAGAGGAAGGAAAGAGGAAGGAAAGAGGAAGGACAGAGGAAGGAAAGAGGAATGAATGAGGAAGGAAAGAGGAAGGAAAGAGGAAGGAAAGAGGAAGGACAGAGGAAGGAAAGAGGAATGAATGAGGAAGGAAAGAGGAAGGAAAGAGGAAGGAAAGAGGAAGGACAGAGGAAGGACAGAGGAAGGAATGAGGAAGGAAAGAGGAAGGAAAGAGGCCCGCTCCTCTCCCTCTCTTCCACCCACGCAGCTCCTCTCCCTCTCTTCCACCCAGCTACTCTCCCTCTCTTCCACCCAGCCTGCTCTCTCTTCCACCCACCCAGCTCCTCTCCCTCTCTTCCACCCAGCCTGCTCCTCTCACTCTCTTCCACCCAGCCTGCTCTCTCTTCCACCCACCCAGCTCCTCTCCCTCTCTTCCACCCAGCCTGCTCCTCTCACTCTCTTCCACCCAGCCTGCTCTCTCTTCCACCCAGCCTGCTCCTCTCACTCTCTTCCACCCAGCCTGCTCTCTCTTCCACCCACCCAGCTCCTCTCCCTCTCTTCCACCCAGCCTGCTCCTCTCACTCTCTTCCACCCACCCAGCTCTCTCTTCCACCCACCCAGCTACTCTCCCTCTCTTCCACCCACCCAGCTCCTCTCCCTCTCTTCCACCCAGACTGCTACTCTCCCTCTCTTCCACCCACCCAGCTCCTTTCCCTCTCTTCCACCCAGACTGCTACTCTCCCTCTCTTCCACCCAGACTGCTACTCTCCCTCTCTTCCACCCAGCCTGCTCCTCTCCCTCTCTTCCACCCAGACTGCTACTCTCCCTCTCTTCCACCCAGCCTGCTCCTCTCCCTCTCTTCCACCCAGCTTGCTCTCTCTTCCACCCAGCCCGCTCCTCTCACTCCTCTCTCTCTCCTCCACCGGCAGGACACTATCGCTCGCTCACAGATAATTACATTTGAACAGCGGTGTGAAGTGAACGCCGTCACCCAGGTTTAATATGGCTCCTCTCTCTCTCTCTTATGGCTCCACCACGGAGGTCTCCTGAGATCCGATAAAGAGGCCGGGGCTCGACTCAGCCAACACTTTTCCGCCCCCGTCTCCCCCCGTCTCCCTCCGTCTCCCAGGCAGATGACATCTCCCCTTTGCCTCGTTACCCCGTCGTCTCCTCACTGGGTTTCTACCCAGAATATCACAGTTATGCTATCTGTCTGATCTCACTCCTCTCCACTGCGCGGGAGGGTTAATACCAGGACGGGGCCGTGCTGGAGCGGGGGGACGTGGGGGGGGGCTGTTAATACCAGGACGGGGCCGTGCTGGAGCGGGGGGACGTGGGGGGGGCTGTTAATACCAGGACGGGGCAGTGCTGGAGTGGGGGGACGAGCAGTGCCGGAGCTCGGGGGAGCGTCACGACGAGCAGGCCTGTCATGTCCGCTCCATTAAAGCCCACCGAGACAATCGAGGGTTTCAGCGACTGGCTTTTTGAAGCGGGATGTTGTAAACATTTACTTTCTGATAGGCAGCTTACTGTGTCTGATCCGTTTGTCACGGAGGATTCACTCTGTTCTTTGTCAATCCAGTAGATAAACTGTTGTTCATCTGTCAGTGGACCTGCAGCTATATAGCTATATATATATATATTAGGGCTGTCAAAGTTAATGCTTTAACTTGAGATTAATTTAAATTATTTAAAGCGTTAAAAATAATTTATCTAGATTAATCTATGGAGTGACATTTGTTAATGATGACTAGGCTTCACTTTAGATTAGGGCACACAATAGCATCTGTAAATGATTTATAGATGTTTTATGAATGTCTTAACAAATCATTTGTTAAACATGAACAAATAAATGGAGGTACAGTATAGTTGTTTTTTCATATCCATTTTCAAAGCATCTTACTACACATTAACAACATTATTTAATGATGAACAAATCAAGTACAAACAATGTTGATAATAAGTTATAAATAATGTAGAACTAATTTGTAAATCTTATACAAATAGTTATAAATGATTTAATAATAATTTACGAATGTATATAAATGGTTTGTTCATGACTAGTTCATTATCTACAAATACCTTATAAAGGTCTTATAACAGAGTGTTATTATAAAGTGTTACCAATTTTTTTGTATCTATTGCCAGCACTAATATATATATATATATATATATATATATATATATATATATATATATATATATATATATATATATATATATATATATATATATATATATATATATATATATTAGTGCTGACAATAGATTAAAAAAAAATATATATAGCATGTATATACGCTTTACCAATACACTGAAATGTAAGGTTTTTGAATGTATGAGAATTTGGAACGCTGGTTAATCTAGTCCTTTTTTTCTTGCCGGATCCGGAGAGCCGCTCTACAATAGTGAGTGTCACCTAACTGACTGACCACCCATTGTTGTGCCTGGGTCCGGCTTAACCCTTTCACGACCACACTACAGAAGGTTAACCCCAACCGTCTGTAGTGTGGTAGTGAAGGGGTTAACCTTCTGTATTGTCGCAGTGAGAAAGGGTTAACCATTTGGTAGTGTGGTAGTGAAAGGTTAACCTTCTGTAGTGTGGTAGTGAAAGGTTAACCTTCTGTAGTGTGGTAGTGAAGGGGTTAACCTTCTGTATTGTCGCAGTGAAAGGGTTAACCATTTGGTAGTGTGGTAGTGAAAGGTTAACCTTCTGTAGTGTGGTAGTGAAAGGTTAACCGTCTGTAGTGTGGTAGTGAAAGGGTAACCTTCTGTAGTGTGGTAGTGAAAGGTTAACCTGCTGTAGTGTGGTAGTGAAAGGTTAACCTTCTGTAGTGTGGTAGTGAAAGGGTTAACCCTTTGCCGTGTGGCAGTGAAAGGGTTAAACATTCAGAAAAAATAAATAACGCACATCCTCCGTTTGTTGGTGCTGAGCCAAACTGTAAAAACAGTGATACATAACAATGCGGGGCTCGCAACTCACTTGTAGTTCCAAGGTGATTTTAATAAACAAAAAAGGCAGTAGATGCAACGTTTCGACCTTACCGGTCTTCCTCAAGCAAGTGAAAGGGTTAACCATGTGGCAGTGTGGTAGTGAAAGGGTTAACTAGGCTCACCTTAGTCTTGTTTTACAATGTAAAATGTGGTTTCTGGGACACAAGTTAAGATGTTGTTTTCTCGCCATGGCGCCCAGACTCACACAGGGACCCAGCAGAAAGCCCAGAACCAGCAGTTAAAGGAGCACACCAACACTAAGCTAAGCTAGCCTAGTGCAAAGGAATGGAAGCTGATAACAGATCAGCTAACGTAGCTTAAAACTTTGTTTTTGGCCAACGGCTAGCCAATTCAACTGCGCTAAGCTAGGCTAGCTTGCAGCCGGATAGCTTTGTAGCTGAAACGCACAGAGAGGAAATTGGTATCTATCTCTTTGTCCGACTCTGGAGAAGACGCTATAAGCGCATTTCCCATAATGGTTGCTGTGTTCCTTTAAAGAGAGCAGGGTGGGGCGCCTGAGTGGCGCACCGCATACAGCACTGCGGTGCAACACGGCCGACCCGGGTTCGACTCCCGGACCCGGTGATCTTTGCCGAATGTCTTCCCGGCCGGTCTGTCTCCCATTCCTCCTCTCTCTCTCTCTCTCTCTCTCTCTCTCTCTCTCTCTCTCTCTCTCTCTCTCTCTCTCTCTCTCTCTCTCTACCGGACTGCCCGGTAGCAAAAATCAATAAGAACTAGGGATGCTCGATATTGGCTTTTTTACCGATACCGATATACCGATATTGTCCAACTCTTAATTTCCGATACCGATATCAACCGATATCAACCGATACCGATATGCAGGGTTTCCCCCGCCAAAAAATTGAATAATTTCAGGTAATTAACATTACATATCTCTTGTTGTGGAATTAACACAACATTATGCATACTTTTGACAATAAATAAAATCAGAATTTGTTCTTACTTGCTTGCCTGGGTAAATAAAGGTTATAGAAATGTAAAAAAATACAAAAAAATACAAATTTGAAAACCGATACCGATATTTTCCGATATCACATTTTAATGCCGATATCAGCCGATAATATCGGTAGGCCGATAATATCGGACATCCCTAATAAAAACCTACAAAAAAACATAACTTGTCCGAAAGGACAAGTAACATTTAAAGAGAGCAGGTTGTAAACCTTGATAGCTTACTGTATGAGATCCATGCTGAGAGTTCATTAATCACATGGTGGTTTTATCACAGAGGGGAAACACCTCCTCATTATCCTCCACCTACTGCCGCGTCCCTGTGTGGTGCCCACATCCATCATTATGATGCAGACGTCCCCCGTGTTTAACCTGGAGAGGCAGAGGTGGCCACCCAGTCTCACCTCGAGTCCACCCTGTCTCACCTCCAGTGTCCACCCTGTCTCACCTCCAGTGTCCACCCTGTCTCACCTCCACTCTGTCTCACCTCCAGTGTCCACCCTGTATCACCTCCAGTCTGTCTCACCTCCAGTGTCCATCCTGTCTCACCTCCAGTGTCCACTCTGTCTCACCTCCACTCTGTCTCACCTCCAGGCGACTCCGTCTCACCTCCACCCTGTCTCACCTCCAGTCTGTCTCACCTTCAGTCTGTCTCACCTCCAGTGTCCTACAGGACACCCCCGTCCAACACTGTTTTTGCATGTGTGTGTGTGTGTGTGTGTGTGTGTGTGTGTGTGTGTGTGTGTGTGTGTGTGTCTGTGTGTGTGTGTGTGTGTGCGTGTGCGCGTGTGTGTGTGTGTGTGTGTGTGTGGAAGTAAAGTACACAGTTCCTTTACTTAAGTAAAAGTAGAAATACCCAGATAAATTATTACTTTGGTAAAAGTAAAAGTCCTCCATTCAATACTCTCCATTCAATACACTCGAGTATCTAAAGTAAAAGTAAGTAAGTAGGTTGGGGTGGAGGTTGGGGTGGAGGTTGGGGTGGAGGTGGAGGTTGGGATGGAGGTTGGGGTGGAGGTGGAGGTTGGGATGGAGGTTGGGGTGAGGGATGGAGGTTGGGGTGGAGGTTGGGGTGGAGGTTGGGGTGGAGGTTGGGATGGTGGTTGGGGTGGAGGTTGGGGTGGAGGTTGGGGTGGATGTTGGGGTGGAGGTTGGGGTGGAGGTTGGGGTGGAGGTTGGGGTGGAGGTTGGGATGGTGGTTGGGGTGGAGGTTGGGGTGGAGGTTGGGGTGGAGGTTGGGGTGGAGGTTGGGGTGGAGGTTGGGGTGGAGGTTGGGGTGGATGTTGGGGTGGAGGTTGGGGTGGAGGTTGGGGTGGAGGTTGGGGTGGATGTTGGGGTGGATGTTGGGGTGGATGTTGGGGTGGAGGTTGGGGTGGATGTTGGGGTGGATGTTGGGGTGGAGGTTGGGGTGGAGGTTGGGGTGGAGGTTGGGGTGGAGGTTGGGGTGGAGGTTGGGGTGGAGGTTGGGGTGGATGTTGGGGTGGATGTTGGGGTGGAGGTTGGGGTGGAGGTTGGGGTGAGGGGTGGAGGTTGGGGTGGAGGTTGGGGTGGAGGTTGGGGTGGAGGTTGGGGTGAGGTTGGGGTGGAGGTTGGTACAAGGGGTGCGTTGGTAGAGGTTTGACCAAACAATGGGAGATGGGTTTTCTTTAATGAGACGTGACCTGGTGGACTGGAGTGTGGAACGGAGGGACACGCAGGAGAGAGAGAGAGAGAGAGAGAGAGAGAGAGAGAGAGAGAGAGAGAGGTTGTAGTTTAAAGAGAGGGGAAAAGAAAGATGAATGAAAAAAATAAATGCTCACCACATACCTGACACTCCTGTCGCTGTCAGACCTGGAGGGAGAGAGGAAGCCAGTCAGATCAGCACGAATGGAATGTACAGGTTAAAAGCCACTCGAGAACAAAGCTGTGCGACGCACAAATCGATAAGTGGTCTCTCAGCCTTAGAACCAACGGTCGAACGTAAACACTGAGGGTTTGGGGGAAGCGTCGCTTCAGCACAGACACCCCCGTCAACGGGAAGAGATGAAGGAGAGGCCCCCCCCACTTCGCCGATGAGCGACACGGATGGGATTATCACACAGGCTGCCCAAGCTGAGTAATTGCTGAGATAGAGATTACTGAGCTGATACAATCTAGTTAATGATATCATCTGAGAGGGTGTGGGATTGCTCGAGCCTTCCACATGAGACGCCGGCCTCAATATCAACACACGGAGGACGCTTCAGGGCCTGACTGCTGCCGTCGGAGTGCTTAACGCACTGGCGTCACGTGCACACTCACTGTTCCAGGAGCAAAAGCATTTAAGGGGGTCCTAGAGATGGAGTGGAGTGGTTAATATAATACCCCTGCCTCTGGAATCACAAGTACCCCCTGCTGCTGCTGGCTGAGGATCCAATCCTGCAGCCGGATCAGTCTCTCCTGTGTTTCCTTTGTTCTGCCGTCCTACTGTCTCAGTGAAGCCTGGTCTGTCTTCCTACTGTCTCCGTAAACCTTATTCTGTCTTCATACTGTCTCCGTAAACCTTATTCTGTGTTCATACTGTCTCCGTAAACCTTATTCTGTCTTCCTACTGTCTCCATAAACCTTATTCTGTCTTCATACTGTCTCCGTAAACCTTATTCTGTCTTCATACTGTCTCCGTAAACCTTATTCTGTCTTCATACTGTCTCCGTAAACCCTGTTCTGTCTTCCAACTGTCTCCATAAACCCTATTCTGTCTTCCTACTGTCTCAGTGAAGCCTGTTCTGTCTTCCTACTGTCTCAGTGAAGCCTGTTCTGTCTTCCTACTGTCTCAGTGAAGCCTGTTCTGTCTTCCTACTGTCTCAGTGAAGCCTGTTCTGTCTTCCTACTGTCTCCGTAAACCCTGTTCTGTCTTCATACTGTCTCCATACACCTTATTATGTCTTCATACTGTCTCAGTGAAGCCTATTATGTCTTCCTACTGTCTCCGTAAACCTTATTCTGTCTTCATACTGTCTCCATAAACCCTGTTCTGTCTTCATACTGTCTCAGTGAAGCCTGTTCTGTCTTCCTACTGTCTCCATAAACCCTGTTCTGTCTTCCTACTGTCTCCATAAACCTTATTCTGTCTTCATACTGTCTCAGTGAAGCCTGTTCTGTCTTCCTACTGTCTCCGTAAACCCTGTTCTGTCTTCCTACTGTCTCCATAAACCCTGTTCTGTCTTCCTACTGTCTCAGTGAAGCCTGTTCTGTCTTCCTACTGTCTCCATAAACCCTGTTCTGTCTTCCTACTGTCTCCATAAACCCTATTCTGTCTTCCTACTGTCTCAGTGAAGCCTGTTCTGTCTTCCTACTGTCTCCATAAACCCTATTCTGTCTCCCTAATGAATAAACCATATTCTGTCTTCCTACTGTCTCAATAAACCCTATTCTGCCGTCATACTGTCTCAATATGAGTAGTTTCTACTGGATTTTTATTGAATCAGTTTGTATGTCTGAGGATGAGTATCAGTATTTTATTTTATGTATTTATTTAGTGTATATCTAGCATCAAATGGCTGTAACTGAGACCAGAGTACGATATCTCGTGCTTCCATGTCAATGGAGAAATGACAATAAACGTAACTTTGACTTGACTTTGACTCAATAAACCCTATTCTGTCTTCCTACTGAATACACCCTATTATGTCTGCATAGTGCATACTGTCTCAATAAACCCTAGTCTGCCGTCCTACTGTCTCAATAAACCCTATTCTGCCGTCCTACTGTCTCAATAAACCCTATTCTGCCGTCCTACTGTCTCAATAAACCCTATGATGTCTGCATAGTGCATACTGTCTCAATAAACCCTATGATGTCTGCATAGTGCATACTGTCTCAATAAACCCTATGATGTCTGCATAGTGCATACTGTCTCAATAAACCCTATTCTGCCATCCTACTGTCTCAATAAACCCTATTCTGCCGTCCTACTGTCTCAATAAACCCTAGTCTGCCGTCCTACTGTCTCAGTGAAGCCTGTTCTGCCGTCCTACTGTCTCAATAAACCCTATGATGTCTTCATACTGTAAATAAACAGATACTAAGGAGAGTAGACGGCCCTCTCTCCTTTTAACACTTTCAGTGCCTGTAACTGAGGGGTTACAAAACCCTGACTGTATTAAAGATTGTGATAGATTAAACCACTGCTAGTTATGTACTTTAATTACTGGCCAGACAGTACATCAAATATAGATGGTGAACACCCACAAGAACACGGCATTGACAAAGAAATAGTATTTGAGGGTATTTTATTATTATGCAACATTAGGTTACAGAATGAGAATTAGGGTTGCGTTTGTATGGCGAAGAATATGCGTAAAGTCAGTCAATAGCATGAGTCACTAAGAATAGCAGGAATCCTACGATGGGTCTAAGTTGACTCCACCTGTCGTATAATAGCAACTATATAAGGCAACGCTGATACCGCCTGGAGACAATGGGTTCCCTCCGGGGGTGTAAGGCCTGGAGGGTAGAGGAATGTTCGGATACTCAGTCTGATTCAATGAAGAATAAAGAGACTCCAGGTACAGGAGTCGGTCCTTGTAAATCCCTTGATCAGCAGCAAAGCAATAATTGTAATCCAAATGCTCGATAGCACTGATGACAGTTAGCCAGCCTCCGTCCACGAGGCCAGCCCGAGTTGTAATCACGAGGTTGAATCCCAAACGATAGTGGAAATCAACGATGCTCTTCTCCGGGTAACACGTTCCAAATCAATATAATCCAACCAGTAATGGTTCTGCAATCGCCGACGCCGGTTCTCCTGTGCACATGTCCAACGGTTCTCCGACTAGGCCTCCTCGGGTGTGGGCGACGTATTTAGGCCACACACCCTGGCTAAGGTACACTAGCTAAAACACGACGAACCGCTGGGTAATGCTACACACGAACGAACTGTGGCCGCACGATATACAATAAATGAACGACTATTTACTTCACATTAGATTAGGTCGAACTTGACGTTACTACATTAAACTCTGACACTTTACTATTCTATTCGCACATGTTCTCAACGCACGAGTTGCTCACTTCACCACGATGAACTACGTTGGCTTGTTTAGATGGACAAGCAGGTGCTCGGGGTAAGGTGGGGTAAGGTACTGAACTACTGCTGTGTGCACCTTGCGCTGTATATATACTTAAGTGACTATCTAGTCCCAAACCGCAGTCTTTGTCTGGTATCAATACGCTGTCTCCGGGCATGTCCTGACATGCCTGAACTTGTCTTTGAACCTGCCGTTGTGGGCCTGCGAGCTGGCGCCTAGGGGCGCTGTCCAATAAGGAGAGCGAATATTACTCTGGTTTGAACGCAGGTAAAGGGATATTCCGTGTATATATAAATAATATACAAAGTATATCAAACAATAAAGGTAGATTCTCAGTTTAATCTGGCCCTTCACAACAGTGCCCATGACGTCATATCTCGTTTTATCAGCCCAATGCCTGAATGCCCACAACGTTTATTAGCGTTTTATTTTTTTATTAGCGATCTGATTTCATATTTCATCAACCGAGTCTCCCGTTGGTACAGCAGCGCCCCCTATCGTCTATCCCTGTGTAACTGCAGGTCAGTCGCTTAGACTGATATGTAGAGGCGGAGCCAGCTGGCTCCTTGAGATGGCAAGCTGTCTGCTCAACATGGAAGTCATCGCGGGACGGTAATCAGCCTGGAATATATATTCACAGTAGCCAATACTCAATCAATAAGTGTGATCGATATTTGGAATGGCGATCAGGAATTGGAATGATCTTTTTGGAGAACATCTGATCTGAGGTAAGGAATCTATTTTACCAGTATTGGGATAATCAGAGTTGTATTCGCTGAGATCGTTTGCCCTATGTGTGATGTGTCTCTGTGTGCGCGATCGCTGATGAGGAAATCAGAGAATAGATTTTTCAGCTCGCGTATCTAGCATGCATACGTACACATATACTATCGATAATCTAGCGTTTATTTGAAAACGATTCATAAATAGGAAGAAAAATTACAATGTTTTTGTGTATTCTAGAATATTCCAGTAAACGTCTTTTATCATGGAATCTTTATATTTTCCTTGAAAACGAGGGATTTCCAAAATGCTATAAAACGAAAATGAACCGATAAAAAAACAATCCGCTTCGACAATGTTGACTGGAAAACGAGTCATTGATAAGCGACGGGCAGATTAGACACATTGAAGTGGATGGTGGGCATTCAACCGGTAAATCAAGGTTAAGCTTGGGCTCTGAAAGTGTTAAGGGGAGACCGGCCCCCTAGATAGGGAAAAAAAATAATAAAGGATGAAACAATTTGCTAACATCTTAATTGTTTAGAATAGTCAAAAAAAGAAAAGTCGCATAATTGTATCACCCAAAAAGGGGCGTGGTCTATTCAAAATGGCCCATTTTTGCATGTTACCCCAAACAAAATTTTGAAAAAATGTATGATATTGTAGGAGATGGGAAATCACGACCAGAGAGAGTGAAGTTTCTTTGACCACACATCAGTGTGCATCATTTATTAGCATAGCGTGGATACCACAACAAACCAAGCCAAGAGTTCATATGGCCGCTCTAGCTACCCACAATGCCCTGTGTCCTTAAAGTGACAGTGTAGGTGGATTATGTCCAGTCCATGTAAGTGTCCATGTAAGTGCCCACTACAATATATAGATATTTTCTCATGGTTTTTCATGTTACTACATTAAATACCGAACTTTTTGCTAGAGGATCTTTTTATATGCCACCCGAACAGGAATGTATGACCCTTTATGACCCCCTAGTCATACTTTTTTTTTTTTGCATAAATGTTTTGTATAAAATTTTCAACAAATCTGGATGAGTGATATATCAAATAATCCTCTAGCAAAAAGTTGTGGTATATGGATAGGAGGAAACGTGGCCAGTTTGGTGTGTGGAGGTACTAGAGAAATTGAGATTTTTAGTTTTATGTGTAATACAAACTGTAACTGAGGGGTACAATTCCCTGACTGTATTAATCAAGTATTGATATCATTAAATCACTACCGTCTTGTACATTACTGGCCAATACCGTACAAAGGTATATTAGATGACAACACTTCCACAAGAACAGGTTTCCACTCAAATACTCATTTAGAATATTTATTACATCAAGAATATTGTTACATTACTTAGATTGCGCTTATAAGGCAAAGAATGTGCAGGCAAATCAATAATGAATGTTTAGGAATTAGATCTAGGGATATTCTGGGAAGGGGGGGTGTACTACCGGTTGTAAGCCAGCAGGGGGGGGCAATGCTCTATGAAAGTCAATGGTCCACGGAGGCGATATCACCCTTGTGTCAGCGGGGAATGCAGCCTGGTCCCAGGGTGCGTGCCGCGTAGGTGAAAGCCGTGGAGTCTCTGGTACGACAGAGACGGGCTTGAGTGATGGTCTCACGGGCAGGTGTAGATCCCACAGTAGCGGGGTAGACGGTTCTCTGTTCCAGCAGCTTGGTCAAAGCAATGAAGAATAATAATCCTTGCCGGAAAGTGGCACTGCTGGCGGGGTGTAAATCCTCCGTGGTGCGCGGTAGTGCACGGTTGAACTTGACGTTACTACTATCCTATTAGCACGCGGAATAAGTGCTCTATGTAGACGCACAATTACTCACTTCACGTGGTCTTTGACTCGTAATGAAGGCTTTACTAATAAATAGAGAACGATACGTTAAACCAACGTACTAGGATAACACGAGGCTCTATCTTGGGGCAATGCAAGCCCTACTCTGCACCACACGTTGCGTAGTGGGTGAGGCTTTACTCGGTAACTGAACCAGACTGAACTGAAGGCGAACGGAAAAAGGAAGTTCTGTATTTGCTGGTCATATTTATACGTACGGTGGACAAATAGTGCCGTTCGTATTTTGGTAGCCGTATTCATGGGCAGAAGCGGGCATGTTAAGACAAGTCATGTCGGTAGCTTTCAAGTCAGCTCGAGGGGGTAAGGCACTGGCGCCAGGGGATCGCTTCCAATAGGAGAACGAATATTATGGTCTGTCCTGTAGACTAAAGGGATATTCCGTATATATGTACAAAGAATATACAAGGGATATCAAACGATATGCAAATATTATACATGGGATCTCAGGCAATAAATATATATATTCGGTTTAATCTGACCCTTTGTAACAGCCGCCCCCTAATTAGTCCCACCTAATTAGCTAAGCAGAGACAGATTAACCGCACTGTCCACTACTCAATGTCTGTGAGGGGTCGGGCAGTTCACAAAGTCAGGGGTCATGGTCGTCATTAAGCAAGTCGGGGAGCCTTGGCGTTGTAGATCCGCCCTTGGCCGAGCACTTCTGCCACTCTGACCTTTCCGTCGGCACCAGTGGTCACTTTGCTTACGCGGCCGGCCGGCCACGCAGCTCGGGGTGGTGACTGGTCTATGGTCATGACGACTGGACGGGATGAAGGGGGGCTTAGGAGGAAGCGGGCCTGAGACTGCTTTGATCTGTGCTTGGCTGTGCTTTCTCCTCCTCCGTCTGTTTCTCTTGTTCGCTCTGTACCCCGTGTGAGGAGGGGCCGGTCCCGGCCGCCCCGTCAAGGAGTCGCTTGGGGTGCTGGGTTCGAGGTCAGCTACGTCTGAAGCGCAGCTGAGGGGGGTGGAGTTCCGAACTCCCTCTGGTACCCACGGTTCTCTCACGGGCCTCTCACTTAATGTCAATAGCCTCTGCTGTACGGGGGAGAGGCCGGTGTCGCTCGCCTCTGTGTGTAGGCAGCTAGTGGTTGCTGTTCGGTTGAGAGATTTAGCGAGGGGGCCTTGTAGTGTCCACCCTAGGCGGGTCTCGACTGCTGCAGGACAGCCTCGGGTTCCGGTATGGACCCGGTCTATCGGGACGATGAGGTCTGCATGGTCGGAGCCTATCAGCAGGGTCGGGGTGGCGCCATCTATGAGCGGGATAGGTAGTTGACGCAGGTGCACATATTTATCCATCAGCTGTGGGATGGGGTAGGTGTACTGTGATAGTCCTATTTCTTGGCTGGTGAAAGCATTTGTAATCCTATACCGTCGCTCTGGCTGCCCGCTTGCTGCGATAGTGAAGGAGACGTTCTCGCCCTTTATCGTCTTTAAATCTCTTCTTATTGTCCGAATCGTCATTTGGTTCTCGCTCCCCCGCAGTCCCAGCTGGGCCGCAGCGGACGCGAGCAGAAGGGTCTTCTCTGACCCGTCATCAAGGACGGCGTAAGTGTCCATGACTTTGTCCTCGTGGCTCAGGAGCACCCTGACCACTTTGAGGAGCACACGGGGGGTCCCGCTATGCTGGGGGTCTATGTGGAGCACTCCTGTCTCGGGTGGTGACGTAGACTCTATATGGTGCGAGTCGCACCTTGACTCCCAGTGTCTGCCGTAGCAGTCGGGACACCAGGGAGCGGTCTGGTGGAACTTTGGTTCTGGTGCCACCGCCTCGGCCTGGTACATTACCGCGACGGGCCCACTCGGTTGTCCTGGCTGACGCTTGTTGATGTCATGCAGGACCTCCAGGTGGGTGCCACCGCACCTGCTGCACTTCTTTTTCAAGCGGCACTCAGCTGCTAGGTGGCTGCGCGCGCAGCGGAAGCAGCGGCGGTGGTCCTTGACCCACTGGCTCACATCATCCGTGGTCAGCTTCTTGAAATCTTCGCACTGATAGAGCCGATGTTCTCCCTCACAGTACTGGCACTCAATCTTCCACTGGTCCTCTTTCGTCGAGGGGGTGTTGTGGTTCTGGTGCTGCGGTACTGATTCGGCTTGGTGCATAACAGTCACCGATCTTCGGCCATCGTTTACTCTCCTAGGTCCCTCTCTGGAGCTTGGTGTGCTCCGCACGAACGTATCCAATCGTAGGCTGCTGACTTCTCTCGCCAGGAAGTCGGCCAAGTCTAGGAGGGATGGTTCTGGACCGTTAGGATCACGGTGGTCTCTTTGCCGCCTGAAGCGCTCCTGTCTGGCGGGCGGCAGCTTCTCTAAAATCCTCTCGACGTTAGAGTTGGCGTATAGCTCGTGCATACCCTTTTCTCGTTGCGCTCCCAGCATCCCTACCAGGGACTGTACTTTTATAGACAGGTCGTCTAGTGAGCGATTGTCTGTTGCTGGGGGTAAGCAGTCAATATGCCTTATCTCTTCTATTACGTAATCCCATATACGTCCATATCTCTGGTCCAGCGCTGCTAGGGCCGCTGTGTATGGTGTCGAAGAGGTGGCATAGGCTAGCGCTATATTGTGCGCTCGCGGTACTTTCAGGTGCTTCAGTAATATTGCATACTTGTGGCGTTCATCAGCGACATCCACCATCATTGTCTCTAAGCACATCCGGAGCTCCGTGTACTGTGCTCGACTCTCATAGGCGAAGTCTGGAAATGAAGGCGTGGCAATGTATGCCGCTGTGGATGGCTGATACATCGGCGAGCGTTGGGGGAGAGACCTCCTAGGCGAGTCTCCTCTTGCGTGTCGTCTTGGGCTGGTACTTGGTGGGTACCGAAGGTCGGGTACCCAGGTGCTGTTCCTCGGGGCTGGCGGTGCGTCAAACTCACCCGTGAGTTGAGTCGGGGGTTTGTAGCGCAGGGCCTCGGGGCTGACTTCTGGGCTGTACTGGACCTCCTGGTCCTGAGTACGTTGCTGCTGGTCGGGGCTGTACTGGGCCTCCTGGGCCAGAGCACGTTGCTGCTGGTCGGCTTGACACTCCTCCTCCTCCTCCTCCTCTCCCTCTGCTAGGACCTGGAATCTTCTGTTCAGTCTCTCGGCGTGGTCCGGTTCTTCCCGGTTGCTGGGTCTCGTATGGACCGGCCGGGGAGGGGGTTCGGAGACGTGGACAGGATCCTCCTGTTGGCGGGGTCCCGGGTCGCTTCGTCGGGTAGGGGAATGTGTCCTAGACCCATGTCTTGACGATCTCTGGGAGCTCCGTGCGGAGTGAGGGGGTGTCGCCATGGCAACCAGTTTGTCCATCAGCTCCGCCTGCAGCCGGTCGCGCTCTGCCTCGCGCCGGGCATGGGCTGCGTCGCGCGCTGCTTCGCGCTGGGCATTGGCGATGTCGCGCTGCGCATTGGCGCTGGCCTGGGCAGCGTCGCGCTGTGCGTTGGCGACGTCGCGCTGGGCATTGGCGCTGGCATGGGCGGCGTGGAGCTGTGCATTTGCGACGTCGGCGCGGCTTCTCTCGATGTTCTCTTCTGTCTGGAGGCGTCTGGTCTCCAGTCTTATTCGGTCGTCTTCGCTCCTTTGTTGCGCCTGGAAGCGCTCTCGCTCACCTGCGAAATGTTCGCGCTCGCACGTCTGTTGCGCTTGAAGTCGATCGCGTTCGGTGGAGGCTGCCAGGGTGGCGATGAGTGCCTGCGCCAGCATCTTGTCCGCCTCGCTGGGGGAAGACGCCGTTCGGGGCGATCGGCTCCCGGCAGTGCTTGTTGGAGATCCGTTCTCCTGTTGCGTACCGAGGAGATCCGTCTCCTGGGTGCGCGTCTCTTTAGGGTTGTCTTCCTCCCGGAGCTGATCGGGGGCTATTTCTTCGGTATTGTCTGGGGGTAAAGTCGTGTCAGTTCCCTCCTGGTCCCCACCGTGAGCTTGGTCAGTTACATTAGCACCCACTAGGGCCTCTGTGGTCGGGGTAACCTGGTTGTTAAGGTCAGACATAATTTTACTTTCTACTTTTTTCGCGTTTAACTTCCCTTTAAAGCTAGGTATCGGACTGACAGAGTATGCCTCTAGATAGGGAGGTGGCTGCCGTCTGCGCTGCGGGCGATCTAGCTTAGGAGAACCGTTTGTGGAGTGTTCGTCATCGGCCATGTCAATATTAATATTATATTAATATTACGCTAATTATTCTCCGGCTATCGAAGGACCAATTGTAACTGAGGGGTACAATTCCCTGACTGTATTAATCAAGTATTGATATCATTAAATCACTACCGTCTTGTACATTACTGGCCAATACCGTACAAAGGTATATTAGATGACAACACTTCCACAAGAACAGGTTTCCACTCAAATACTCATTTAGAATATTTATTACATCAAGAATATTGTTACATTACTTAGATTGCGCTTATAAGGCAAAGAATGTGCAGGCAAATCAATAATGAATGTTTAGGAATTAGATCTAGGGATATTCTGGGAAGGGGGGGTGTACTACCGGTTGTAAGCCAGCAGGGGGGGGCAATGCTCTATGAAAGTCAATGGTCCACGGAGGCGATATCACCCTTGTGTCAGCGGGGAATGCAGCCTGGTCCCAGGGTGCGTGCAGCGTAGGTGAAAGCCGTGGAGTCTCTGGTACGACAGAGACGGGCTTGAGTGATGGTCTCACGGGCAGGTGTAGATCCCACAGTAGCGGGGTAGACGGTTCTCTGTTCCAGCAGCTTGGTCAAAGCAATGAAGAATAATAATCCTTGCCGGAAAGTGGCACTGCTGGCGGGGTGTAAATCCTCCGTGGTGCGCGGTAGTGCACGGTTGAACTTGACGTTACTACTATCCTATTAGCACGCGGAATAAGTGCTCTATGTAGACGCACAATTACTCACTTCACGTGGTCTTTGACTCGTAATGAAGGCTTTACTAATAAATAGAGAACGATACGTTAAACCAACGTACTAGGATAACACGAGGCTCTATCTTGGGGCAATGCGAGCCCTACTCTGCACCACACGTTGCGTAGTGGGTGAGGCTTTACTCGGTAACTGAACCAGACTGAACTGAAGGCGAACGGAAAAAGGAAGTTCTGTATTTGCTGGTCATATTTATACGTACGGTGGACAAATAGTGCCGTTCGTATTTTGGTAGCCGTATTCATGGGCAGAAGCGGGCATGTTAAGACAAGTCATGTCGGTAGCTTTCAAGTCAGCTCGAGGGGGTAAGGCACTGGCGCCAGGGGATCGCTTCCAATAGGAGAACGAATATTATGGTCTGTCCTGTAGACTAAAGGGATATTCCGTATATATGTACAAAGAATATACAAGGGATATCAAACGATATGCAAATATTATACATGGGATCTCAGGCAATAAATATATATATTCGGTTTAATCTGACCCTTTTTAACACAAACTCATAAAATCTTGTTTTGAGAAAAACGCCTTTAAAGTTTTGTATTGTCTGTAAATCAGGCTATGTATGACATATCAACAAACCCTTTTGCACAAAGAAGCAGGATATAGATATGAATAAAGGTGGAAAGTTTGGTGTGTGTAGATGCTAGGGAAATGGTACATATCTACCCTTTGGGAAAACACCTTCAAAGTTCTGTATTGTAAAATGCCATAATTTATTTTAAACCGCTATTTACAAACACAACACCCAATCAAACCATTAGTAATAGACAACCTAAACACATGCCTGATAACTGAATAACATAATAACATAATAATAATGATGTAGTAGTAGTAACAGTTTAGTAACAAACAACACAAACGATTACTGTACCCCCTAATAGGCAAGAAAAATATTTCAATAGATATCACTATGAAACTTTCCCAATTTGTTATGTACATATGAACTAAGAAAAAATATATTGCAAGTTTTCTGAATTTTATGTTTATATATGCAAATGAGGCACTTCCCCATTCGATATGTGCACATTAATGGATGCAATCATGCAAAATGAAGCAAAATAAGCAACTAAATGTGTTTTTTTTTAAGTTTTCTTGTCACTAGTTTGAAAGAAGACAAGGGGCAACATTATACAAAAATCTCAAAATTGCCCCAAAATCAGGAACATTTTATTTTAGGTGGGTGGTCTCCCCTTAACACTTCGAGTGCCAAGGACGCGATTTGTCGTTAGTTCATGCCGCCAGTTGAGTGCCGCCAACGACATATAGCGTTTATTTGTCGTATTTTAAGGTCCAGCCTCCTCATGTTACTTCTCCGGCAAGCCAACTGAAGAGACCCAAGTTGATCGCCGGCCCGCGTGGAATATATATTTACAGTACCCAACGCTGAATCAATAAACGCGATATATATTTGGAATGGCGATCAGGAATTGGAATAATCTTTTTGGATAACATCTGATCTGAGGTAAGGAATCTATTTTACCAGTCTTAGGGTAATCAGAGCTTTTTTCACAGATATATCAACGTGTGCCCTATGTGTGTGTGTGTGTGTGTGTGTGTGTGTGTGTGTGTGTGTGTGTGTGTGTGTGTGTGTGTGTGTGTGTGTGTGTGTGTGTGTGCTCGCTGATCAGGAAATAAGATAATCGATTTTTCAGCCCGCTTCCCTAGCGTGCATAAGTTCAAGTTCAAGTTCAAGTTCTTTAATAGTTGTCATACAGAAGTACAGAATACTTTCATACAAAATGCTTCTTACTGTTACGCTCCAGAGACTGTGCTAGACAAGATAGTATCAAATAACATAATAACATAATATAGCATGAATTTAGAAGAAGAAAATGAGGTCACAGTTGTTCGGTATAGACATATGTACAATGTTCTGAGTTACCATATAATATACAATACACAACTATGCAGTGTACTAATGTACAGTACTATCTAGTGCAAAGCAGAAATGGGATGAGGTACAATTTTAGGTACACATATACTATCGATAATCTAGCGTTTATTTGAAAACGATTCATAAATAGGCCGAAAAATTACACCGTTTTTGTGTATGCCAGAATATTCCAGTAAAGGGCGATTATCACGGAATCTATATATTTTCCTGAAAAACAAGGGCTTTTCAAAATGCTATAAAACGGAAATGAACCGATTAAAAAACAATCCGTCTCGACAATGTTGACTGCAAAGTCATTGATAAACGACGGGCAGATTAGACACATAACCATCATTTAAGACAGAGATTATGCGTTCACAATGCTATCATTGAAGTGGGTGGCGGCATTCAACCATGTTTTGACCATGTTATGGCCGGTAATCAAAGTGTTAAGAAAACAAAAAGCACACTTAATTTGAAATTAGAGATGTTCCGATACCATTTTTCCCTTTCCGATCCGATTCCGATACCTAAGCTTTGGGTATCGGCCGATACCGATATTTATCCGATACCAGTGCATAAAAAAAAAAAAATAAATAAATTATATTTTTTTTTTTTTTTCAGATACTGTTATACTGTTTTTTAGTAATAACTAGAATGTATGGTATTTATTCAACAACAGGTGATTGTATAGATTTGTATTAGTATCATTAATCAATGAGTATGGGCTGCAGCACTGCAGATATACCCTACTCCAATGATCCACACGGACATTAAACGGTGTTGCACTCGCTACTCAGTGGCTCTGCAGATATACCCTATTCAGTCTGTAAGCTAGTGGCAGATAGAACGTTCATGTTGTGATTTTTGATGCAAAATAAATATTCAACATTCTCTTTTGAAACTCCGCCTCAGACTCTTATCCTTTGGCACTTGCTGTACTTTGCTTGCAGGTCTGCAGCCATTATTGCTGGATTATGTGAATAGCACCAACTTTAGACACGGTAACGTTATCAAGCTAAGCTAACTGACCTAGCTCGCCTTCCCGCAGTGACATTAAGATAACGTTAGTAATAGTCAGCTAACGCTAGTCCGTAGCTACTTAACTTAAATACAATTCACCGTGGGTGCATTATTGTTGATAGACGGTCACGGACAGTGTTAGGTCCTGGAGAAAGGACAGGCGATCATCTGATTTGATGTAACGTTAAAAGCGGATGTTGTTCCAACTAGCTATCTTTCCAGCTAATGCTATCATAACACCAGCCAAACACATCCCGATTCCCGTCCGAGCTCCCCGTCACACCGCACTGTCGGGGACAATGGAATTTAAGAAAGTGTATCTGCTGTTAAAATGACACAGCATCACACTTTAAAACATGTTCATTTTATAATCCTCACTCTCCGCAGGACTCGGCAGGAGATAAATTACATCATGGGATCGGAGGCTAGAATTTACGTGTACTCGCCGATACCGATACTAGCATTTTAGGCAGTATCGGCGGCATTTCCGATACTAGTATCGGTATCGGAACAACTCTATTTGAAATACTAGGAGTTCAATACTGCATAGAGACCTGGTCATTGCTCAGGGAATCAGGGACGGATACTTATGAGTGTCCTAAAGACTCCCTCCAGATGTATTATAAACCATTAAAACAATCTGTATAAATATGTTTTCTTCCACCAAATTGTTCAATAAACAACTGAAAATGTCTCAGTAGCATCTATACACCTTTACCCTCATTAACATTTATGAACATGCAAATTGGCAACAAGCATCCATTGATATTTACCAGGAATTCCAAGTCAGCAGCTTATTATTCTTTCAAGACACGTCAGTAACCACTCAGCTTTCAGTGTAGCTGAAGATAAAGGCTTCAAATTAGAGGTTCAACCTATTAGTGACATCACACATGCCACTCAGATTCCAGGGAAGTGCAGAGAAGCTCTCTCTCTCTCACTGGAAGACACTCCGGTGCAAAGTTCTGCACAAATAACAATCTGTATGGTCAAAGTGACAAATAACAATCTGTATGGTCAAAGTGACAAATAACAATCTGTATGGTCAAAGTGACAAATAACAATCTGTATGGTCAAAGTGACAAATAACAATCTGTATGGTCAAAGTGACAAATAACAATCTGTATGGTCAAAGTGACAAATAACAATCTGTATGGTCAAAGTGACAAATAACAATCTGTATGGTCAAAGTGACAAATAACAATCTGTATGGTCAAAGTGACAAATAACAATCTGTATGGTCAAAGTGACAAATAACAATCTGTATGGTCAAAGTGACAAATAACAATCTGTATGGTTAAAGTGACAAATAATAATCTGTATGGTCAAAGTGACAAATAACAATCTGTATGGTCAAAGTGACAAATAACAATCTGTATGGTCAAAGTGACAAATAACAATCTGTATGGTCAAAGTGACAAATAACAATCTGTATGGTCAAAGTGACAAATAACAATCTGTATGGTCAAAGTGACAAATAACAATCTGTATGGTCAAAGTGACAAATAACAATCTGTATGGTTAAAGTGACAAATAATAATCTGTATGGTCAAAGTGACAAATAACAATCTGTATGGTCAAAGTGACAAATAACAATCTGTATGGTCAAAGTGACAAATAACAATCTGTATGGTCAAAGTGACAAATAACAATCTGTATGGTCAAAGTGACAAATAATAATCTGTATGGTCAAAGTGACAAATAACAATCTGTATGGTCAAAGTGACAAATAACAATCTGTATGGTCAAAGTGACAAATAACAATCTGTATGGTCAAAGTGACAAATAACAATCTGTATGGTCAAAGTGACAAATAACAATCTGTATGGTCAAAGTGACAAATAACAATCTGTATGGTCAAAGTGACAAATAACAATCTGTATGGTCAAAGTGACAAATAACAATCTGTATGGTCAAAGTGACAAATAACAATCTGTATGGTCAAAGTGACAAATAATAATCTGTATGGTCAAAGTGACAAATAACAATCTGTATGGTTAAAGTGACAAATAACAATCTGTATGGTCAAAGTGACAAATAACAATCTGTATGGTCAAAGTGACAAATAACAATCTGTATGGTCAAAGTGACAAATAATAATCTGTATGGTCAAAGTGACAAATAATAATCTGTATGGTCAAAGTGACAAATAACAATCTGTATGGTCAAAGTGACAAATAACAATCTGTATGGTTAAAGTGACAAATAACAATCTGTATGGTCAAAGTGACAAATAACCATCTGTATGGTCAAAGTGACAAATAACAATCTGTATGGTCAAAGTGACAAATAATCTGTATGGTCAAAGTGACAAATAATCTGTATGGTCAAAGTCACAAATAACAATCTGTATGGTCAAAGTGACAAATAACAATCTGTATGGTCAAAGTGACAAATAACAATCTGTATGGTTAAAGTGACAAATAGCAATCTGTATGGTCAAAGTGACAAATAACAATCTGTATGGTCAAAGTGACAAATAACAATCTGTATGGTCAAAGTGACAAATAATCTGTATGGTCAAAGTGACAAATAATCTGTATGGTCAAAGTCACAAATAACAATCTGTATGGTCAAAGTGACAAATAACAATCTGTATGGTCAAAGTGACAAATAACAATCTGTATGGTTAAAGTGACAAATAGCAATCTGTATGGTCAAAGTGACAAATAACAATCTGTATGGTCAAAGTGACAAATAACAATCTGTATGGTCAAAGTCACAAATAACAATCTGTATGGTCAAAGTGACAAATAATCTGTATGGTCAAAGTGACAAATAATCTGTATGGTCAAAGTCACAAATAACAATCTGTATGGTCAAAGTCACAAATAACAATCTGTATGGTCAAAGTGACAAATAACAATCTGTATGGTCAAAGTCACAAATAACAATCTGTATGGTCAAAGTGACAAATAATCTGTATGGTCAAAGTGACAAATAATCTGTATGGTCAAAGTGACAAATAATCTGTATGGTCAAAGTGACAAATAATCTGTATGGTCAAAGTGACAAATAACCATCTGTATGGTTAAAGTGACAAATAACAATCTGTATGGTCAAAGTGACAAATAACAATCTGTATGGTCAAAGTGACAAATAACAATCTGTATGGTCAAAGTCACAAATAACTATCTGTATGGTCAAAGTGACAAATAATCTGTATGGTCAAAGTGACAAATAATCTGTATGGTCAAAGTGACAAATAATCTGTATGGTCAAAGTGACAAATAACAATCTGTATGGTCAAAGTCACAAATAACAATCTGTATGGTCAAAGTGACAAATAACAATCTGTATGGTCAAAGTCACAAATAACAATCTGTATGGTCAAAGTGACAAATAACAATCTGTATGGTCAAAGTGACAAATAACAATCTGTATGGTCAAAGTGACAAATAACAATCTGTATGGTTAAAGTGACAAATAACAATCTGTATGGTCAAAGTCACAAATAACAATCTGTATGGTCAAAGTGACAAATAACAATCTGTATGGTCAAAGTGACAAATAATCTGTATGGTCAAAGTGACAAATAACAATCTGTATGGTCAAAGTGACAAATAACAATCTGTATGGTCAAAGTTGTGCCTCCAAGAGGAGTTAACCATGAAGAAAATGTGGACAAGATCTTAATACAAATAATTCTAGCATGATTCCTTTGGACAAATGAAATATTGAAGAAGCATTTTTAGGGCAGTCCTTTGGCCCAGAAATAGACGCTAACCGTGGCTAGACCACACACACGCCACTGTGCTTAAGGGTGCCCCGAGAGGTTCTGGGTTCTGAGTGCCACTGTGCTTAAGGGTGCCCCGAGAGGTTCTGGGTTCTGAGTGCTGAGCCCCAGTGAGTCAGAGCCAGGGCAGGTCCATAAATACTGCGAGGGGGCGGCAGACTAGACCTAGACTGTCAGACCAGCACATTAGTTAGGAATAGGGTTGGGTACGTTCACATTTGAACCGATACTGGTACCGGTACCTGCCGGTACCTTTTTACGGTACTTTCATTATAACAAACATTTTATTTCTGTTGTAAAACTAAACTAAAGTCTAAACTTCTCAATTTCAACATTGTTATCACACCACACAAACTAAAAACCCTCCCTACCTCCCGCTCCCAAACCGTTCCTACAACAATTGTTTTTATGTTGCATGATCATGTATACATTTATTATGTATTATTATCTTTTAAGTTTAAATATCAACATTATCTGGCCATCCTCAGTAAATACTATCAAACGCATCTCTCTAACCTCATCTGGTCTTTCCAAAGACCATGCAGAGATGGGACACACACACACACACACACACACACACACACACACACACACACACACACACACACACACACACACACACACACACACACACACACACACACACACACACACACACACACACACACACACACACACACACACACACACACACACACACACACACACACACACACACACACACACACACACACACACACACAGAAAGGGAGAATGGCTTATAGCAGACTTAATGATTTTAGAATATTTCAGCTAATGAAATGAAATGTTTATTATCATCAACTATCCAGTTCGTTTTTATAGTGTAACGTTTGGCTACTTTAAATCATTGAACACAGAGAGAGAGAGAGAGAGAGAGAGAGAGAGAGAGAGAGAGAGAGAGAGAGAGAGAGAGAGAGAGAGAGAGAGAGAGAGAGAGAGAGAGAGAGAGAGAGTACCGATGTAATTTGGTCGGTATCCTTAAGTACAGAGTTCGGTACCCAACCCGTTAGGAATACATGACGTCAAACATCATCAAACCTTTATTTAACCAGAAAGTAAAAAAAAAAACCATTGAGACCTCAGCCTCTTTTTCAAGGGTGATCTGGCCAAGAAGGCAAGCAAAAATGATGACAACACATACATAACAAGACACAATACACATACAGTAGACTACCATACAACAGATATTTTAATTGAAAAGTCAAATTCAGTTAAAAAAATACAAGCACAATAAAACAATCAAACCAAAATGTTTAATTCAACATCAAAGCAGGAGCAGCAGGTGGAAAGGATTTCAGATATCTTTTTGTTTAAAACAATACAAGGAGATCGGAGAGGCCAATTTGAGACGTGTCTGGAGGTCCAGGCCCAAGGACCAAAATATAATAGGTTTCTTTCACATGCCTCTAGGGCTGACCCCTATTAGTCCATTAGTCGACTAATCGGTCGAAAGGAGCCGTAGTCAACTGGCCAACCTCTTAGTCGAATATAAAAATAAAAATAAAAATTTATAAATTCTTTTTTATTTTTATTTTTTATGATTCTTTCTAAAAGAAAAGAGGCCTAGAAGCATGGCTAACGCTAATGGCACGCATACCAGAGGCTAACTGCCTACGAAAACAGGCACAGAGGCACTGAAAGAGGATTTCACCCATCTAATGAACACACTAGACTAGACAAATATCAAGATGTATCCATCATTGGACCAATTGCATGCTTTTGCAGAAGACAAGAAGCCTTCAGTCGACTCCTTCAGACATTAAGCACCCCCCACAGCCCAAATGGAATGATAAAAAATGTAAAAAGAAAAGAAATATATATATATTTTTTCTACTTTTTTTTTGTCGACCAATAGTCGACTAACGGCAAATTTTGGCCAATCATAGTCGACCATCCAAATCCTTAGTCGGGGACAGCCCTACATGCCTCAGTCCGCACAGGCGGTATTTTAAAGCGCATCCAGGTGCTGGATCTGGGGTTGAGCAAGTTTTTTATTCATTCAAGCTTGGAACTGATGTACCATGGACAGCACATTAGTTAGGAATACATGACATCAAACAGCACATTAGTTAGGAATACATGACATCAAACAGCACATTAGTTAGGAATACATGAGCTGCTATGGTTGAATGGAACATCTACCAGTCCACACACTAACTTTAAAATAGAACCAACTCTAGTGTTTTATGCATTGGCACGCTCCGTTTAGTTTAATGCACAGTATGCGTTGCAACATGGCTCTCATGTGCGATACGGTTATGTGTTTTCTAAGCTAGTAAAGTACCAGGATGTTGGCTCTCATGTTTTATGGGAGCAATAACTGTTTTTATGTTCTTGTGTTGTATATGTTTATCTAGCAGCGTCCATATGGGATATTGTTTTGTCACAGAGAACAGTGTTGGTAACCTGTGTTTCTAATACCGGCTATGTGCTACTTCATCCTCAGGGGAACACAAGAGATATGCCCACATATTAATTAACATAACAATGTTTGCTCGATAAATCAAAAGGCAGTGTGTGGCTAATTACAGAGCAAAGGGTTTGGCCTTAGAAGCGCTGTATGTAATTATTACCAGAACCATCATCATCGTACCGTAACAACATGGCATTCACCACTTTGTCCTCTACCAAGGAGGCTGTATTGGCTGTAGTCTGGCTATTGGAATCTGAAGACCCAAACACCCACAACCACAGATAACCAACAGGTTATAGAATAGAATAGAATAGAATACAGTAGAATAGAATACAGTAGAATAGAATAGAATAGAATAGAATAGAAATACTTAATTTATCCTGAGGGAAATTCAGCACTACAGATCGCTCACAGTAAACATTTAGGTAGTCAAAAACTAAAATCAAGAATTATTTCTTTCTGTAGTCGATTGACTGAGCTCTTGAAACAACAGGTAAATATAAGTCTGCTGCTCCCATCCTGATGTTTTTACATAGGTCTGCTGCCCCTACACCGTTTATGGTTTAATGTACTATGCTTGTTTTTTTTACTTACTGTTCATGGTTTAATGTACTTGTTTTTATTGTTTTTGTTTTAAATTGCAGTTTTAATGCACTTCACTACAGCCCCGGGGGGAACTGTACTTCCTTCTGCTTTTGGCACAACCTGTAAGGAGAGGATGACAATATACTTTACCTTGATTATATTTGATATATTGTAATATATAAAGTTAAACGGGTGTATATTCTGATTTATGGATGTTATCTTGGGTTGTTTTCCTTCCACATCAAATATGTATGTGATTATTTCCCATTGTGATTGTATTATTTTTTTTATAAAAAGCATTAAATAAATAATAATCCAGATTGGGAACAAGAAGTAGGATCTCAGGCAACTCAAAGACATACAGCAGGACGGAGAATTAGGTTACAAAGCCTTTACGTTTGCGTTTACAGATTGTCATTTAGCTTGTATCCAAAGAGACTTACAAGTTCTGTACAACAAGTCAGCAGGACGGGTACAACTCTGGCAGCTAAGGGTCAGTAAGATTGTTCGTGTCAAGCTTGAGTGCTACAGTCTTGAGTGCATAGTAGTATAAACAGCTTAGCATAGTAGGTACTAGGTAGTAATATAGACATATTAGCATAGTAGATAGTAGTATAGACATAATTAGCATAGTAGGTAGTAATATAGACATATTAGCATAGTAGGTAGTAATATAGACATATTAGCATAGTAGGTATAGACATTAGCATAGTAGATAGTAGTATAGACATAATTAGCATAGTAGGTAGTAGTATAGACATATTAGCATAGTAGGTAGTAATATAGACATAATAGTAGGTAGTAATATAGACATAATAGTAGGTAGTAATATAGACATATTAGCATAGTAGGTAGTAGTATAGACATATTAGCATAGTAGGTATATACATTAGCATAGTAGGTAGTAGTATAGACATATTAGCATAGTAGGTAGTAGTATAGACATATTAGCATTGTAGGTAGTAGTATATACATATTAGCATAGTAGGTATAAACATATTAGCATAGTAGGTAGTAGTATAGACATATTAGCATAGTAGGTAGCAGTGATGGGCAGTAGCTTGCTACAAGTAGCGAAGCTACATAGCTTAACTACAATTCTCAGTAGCGTGCTGGTAGCTCGCTACTTTTTAACCAGGGTAGCGGTCTCGGTAGCGGAGTTATTTATAGAACGAAGTAGTAACGTAGCGACGAGAAACGTTACACGCTACTTTCGCAGTCTAGAAGACTAGAAGATTTGCGAGGAGGAAAAAAAACTCCCCGTAAAAAACCCACTATGATTGGTTGGTTTGTTTAGATATGAGTGACGACTCACGATTGGGTATGGTAGGCCAAAATATTACGGGTAGGCCAATCAGAGGCAGGATAGGGCGGGACTCCAGGCCGCAAACCAGGAAGTGAAAATCTAAACGCAGACCACTGAATGAGAATGAAGGATGAATTTACAATAACAGAACCACTCAGCGCGAAATAATGGCAGAGGGATTTGATGTTTCCACTGATGGCGTTGATGAAGATGATGTCAACAACAATAACAACACTGCATCTCCATGGCCCTACCTGGACACGTTTATGAGTTTGACTGAAAAAACGCCTAAAACATATGTGTTTAGGTGTTTATTGTGTCAACCAAAAATGAAGCTGCTCTCGACGTCCCACACGTCCAATACTAACTTGAGAACACATATTCAGGTGAGCTGATGAAAACCCTTACTGTCTTTACATAAACATTGTCAACTGTTCCCAAACAGCACACAAGTCAGTGCACTTTTTATCAACAGCTTTAACTAACAGTCTGAGATAGGCTAGCTGCTATGAACAATATTATCATTGATTGATTGAAAAGTGTATTAACAGATTGCAGAATGGGTACAGTACAGTACAGCTCAATACATACAATTGTTAAGGGGATGCAGACCAGAGAAAGACTTTCGTCTTGTTTACATCAGGGTCCCCCATTTTCAATTCATCATAACATATATGACATACATGACATACAGATAGACAGTACTGCTACATCTATAAATTTATGACATATCAGATTTGCAAATACAGTACTGTTTGTGATACAAAAAGTGTCCAGAAAAAGAGTGTATATACATTTGACGTAGAAACTGTACATTGGAGGAGGTTGGGTGGGTGGGGTTGGTGGGTGGGGGCTGTACATTGGAGGGGGGGGGGGGTTGGGGTAGGGGGACACTGTACACTGTACATTGGGGGGTGGAGAAAAAAAATAGGGAAAAGATCGTCCTAGACCAGTGGTTCTCAACCTGTGGCCATGGAATGTTTTGTGAGTTACATATCTAGCAGCCAAGGATAGTATTGTTTGTCTAGCAGTGTCAAGCTTGAGTGTTATACTCTGAGTACATACTGTAGTAGTATAGACATATTAGCATAGTTGGTAGTAGTATATACATGGTAGCATAATAGTAAAATAAATAGTATAATAAACAATCAAACTGAGCTATTTTTTGCCTGCCTATTTGTTTGGTGTAAACTTGATCACAAAGTAAAAAAAAAAAAAAAAAAAAAAAAAAGTAGTGCCGATATAGCTAGCTATTTATGCCATGTTCTTGTAGTGTAGCTTGCTACATTTCTCTGGGGATAGCTTCCATTGTAGTTTAGCTATATTTAATCGAGAGTAACTTGTAGTGTAGCTTGCTACATTTTCCAAGTAGCTTGCCCATCACTGGTAGGTAGTAATGTAGACATATTAGCATAATAGGTAGTAATATAGACATATTAGCATAGTAGGTAGTAGTATAGGCAAGGTAGATTACTTAGTAGCAGAGTTCATAATAGTAAAAGACAGTATGGAGGTTAGTAGTTTTTAGTTTTTTAGTCTTTACTGTGACTACAGTACATGGTTTAAGTGACAACTTCTTAACGGATTTATCCTGCTATGTTTCTGATGCTTGGGGTCCTGTTTTAAAGGGGACATGCATTGCTATTCCTTGCACTATTTGGGCAACTTTACACAATTCCTGAGTCTATGGAACACCTCTGTAATTTTTTTTTCCAAAAAAATTCATTTTTTATATATCTAATTAAGTACTCAAAAGCATAATTTTTCAGCCTCAGGATTTCAGGCTATTTTTGAGTACTTAATTAGATATATAAAACAATGAATTTTTTTTGAAAAAAAAACTTACAGAGGTGTTCCATAGACTCAGGAATTGTGTAAAGTTGCCCAAATAGTGCAAGGAATAGCAATGCATGTCCCCTTTAAAACAGGACCCCAGGCAATCAGGCATCAGAAACATTCTCTCGCTCGTTCTATGCCTCGCTCTTTTTGAGGAAGTGTCGGGTTACACTATGCGCTACAACCATAGAGGGGGCGTTACTGCAAATCAGTACCTTATTCACGTCAGCAATACCGTCAAATCAGAACAGCTTAGTTGAGTGAGGGAAGATCTCGTGAACTCGAGACTAGACTGATGAATCAATATGATAAATAACGACACAGACCACATTGATATAATCCCCAATTGCTAGGATACAAAGCTAAACATTGGAAAATGCATGGGACCTTTAAAACTGATTTCTCCTGCTATGTTTCTGATGCCTGGGGTCCTGTTTTAAAACTGATTTCTCCTGCTATATTTCTGATGCCCGAGGTCTTTTATACTGACCGAATCGATTTATTTATTTATTTATTGGACTGACAGATCAACAGTGTAGGGATCGCCTTCTGGCAGTGTCATGTCTCTTGTGCTTTGAAGTGTCATGTATGTCTCTTGTCCCTATTTTGTCCTGTTTTGTCTTGAATGTATAGAAATGCAGCTGTTTGCCGTATCATGCCTTAAATTGCGGGACTAATAAAGTTGTTTTAAATGAATTGAATTGAATTGAATTGAATTGTTTTAAAACTGATTTCTCCTGCTATGTTTCTGATGCCCGGGGTCCTGTTTTAAAACTGATTTCTCCTGCTATGTTTCTGATGCCTGGGGTCCTGTTTTAAAACTGATTTCTCCTGCTATGTTTCTGATGCCTGGGGTCCTGTTTTAAAACTGATTTATCCTGCTATGTTTCTGATGCCTGGGGTCCTGTTTTAAAACTGATTTATCCTGCTATGTTTCTGATGCCTGGGGTCCTGTTTTAAAACTGATTTATCCTGCTATGTTTCTGATGCCTGGGGTCCTGTTTTAAAACTGATTTATCCTGCTATGTTTCTGATGCCTGGGGTCCTGTTTTAAAACTGATTTATCCTGCTATGTTTCTGATGCCTGGGGTCTTTTTTTAAACTCTGCACTCACTCCAGCATCTAGTTGAACCCTCTGCTGTTTATTGAATCCAGATCGAGCTTTCAACGACTGATTTCTAAATCACAGGTCTCTTTGTACCACAACTGACCACAGCTGACCACACCCCTGCTCTGTGACTACAGAGGAAGGAAGGCCCCCTAGAGGCCATAGAGGACACCAGCAGCACCGTGTGGTCATGTCAACAGCAACATTCCTGCTGTCTCCCCCTCCCTGATGGATGAGTCGCGGTCACATGACCCTCTTTGTTAAGCTAAAAGGGAGCATGAAGAAGACATGTCGGTATCTGTCGAAAAGAAAACACACAGACATCAAGGTCCAGGAAGAGACAGAGACCTCTGGTGACCTCTGCGTTCCGCCACAGCGACGACTCGACCACCACAGCCAGGGCAGAGCGGGAGAACCAACAAAACATTATAATTGAGCTCCATGTTCCAAAAAAAACACCCCCAAAAAACACAGACACAAACGAGCACAGGCCCGTGCTGCTAGTAGGGGTGGGAATCACCAGTTTCATCATGATACGATACGATATAGATTCTTTGGACAACGATACGATATTTGCCGATATCACAAAGTCTCTCACGATACAATACGATACGATTAGATTCAGGTGCCTGCGATCGATATGAGATGATATCATATGCCCATTTAACACGATCAGTAACATTTAGATCAACAAAAAAAAGGTAATGAAAATATTATTTGACATTTGTATTTTTGAGCTCTTCCAGACATTTAAAGGAAAATCAATCTATTGTTTTTAATACAAATAGACCTCCTGTTCACTGTAAAGTGCCACGTTTTTATATATTGAGCTTTAAACTTTAAGCTACATTTTTTGGAACTCAAAACTCACAACCTCCCTCTCCCAAACCGTTCCTACAACAATTTGTTGATGTTGCATGATCATGTATAGGCCTACATTTATTATGTATTATATTGTTTATGTTTAAATAACATTTAAACATCAAACTCCTCTGACCTCATCTGGTCTTTCCAAAGACGCGCACACACACACACACAGAAAGGGAGAATGCTATGCTGTAACATCTACACACACGGAGCTACTGCTGTTGTTCTTGGGCGGATATGAGACTCGCCACAGGATTTTCAAAATAAGAGTATCGATATGAATCGATCTTATTACATCGCATCGATCCGATTCGATTGTTGATAATTACATCGATGTATCGATCTGGATCGATGTATCGTCCCACCCCTAGCTGCTAGAATGGTAAATGTACTATTTATATAACAGATTTATCCAAAACGCTTTACAACTTATGCCTGACATTCACCCGTTCACTCACACATTCACACACCGACGGCGGAGGCGACCATGCAAGGTGCCAACCTGCACATCGGGAGCAATTGGGGGTTAAGTGTCTTGCTCAAGGACACATCGACACGCTGCCCGGGAGGAGCGGGAATCGAACCGGGAACCTCCGGATTGCCAGACGACTGCTCTACCTCCTGAGCAACTAGAAAAGTGACTGAAGGTATTACCGTCCGTCGGTTTATTTTTACATTAGAACCTAACGTGTAGTCTCCGTCTGTCCAACAAAAGGATACCAGTAGGGGTGTAACGGTACACAAAAACCACGGTTCGGTACGCACCTCGGTTTTGAAGTCACGGTTCGGTACAGGCTTTCGGTACAGTGGGGGAAAGTTTGGCTTTCCATGTTCCACTCAGGGGTGATGTAGTGTGCAGTAACTAATTGTACTTGTAGGGCTGTCAACGAATATTCAATATTGAAATTAATAATCGACTTGTAAAGAAATTAAATGAATAATATGATTAAATTGTGGGGAAAAACAGCCTCCGGTGGGCGTGGGCCTGAATGCGCTGCATGACGGATAGGAGTTTAATGCGAGTTTAATGAACAACAACAACAACAACCGTGACCATCGGCCGCAAAGACAGTGATTTGCACTCTGAGCATCTCAAGCCCCGGTTGGAAATACTTCGGATTTTGATTAACTTGTGGAACCTCGAGACAGCTGGCATACCTTTTTTGGGAGTTCTAGCGTCAAGAATGTAAGTCGCCAACTTTGTTTTAGCACTTTATTGTAAATCATCCCTCAGGGTAAAAAGTTATTGAATAGAGAAAAAAGCATCATGCAGGTCCCGTTTCATATCAATCATTTGATCTCCGAGAGACAGCCCCTTCTCAACGCACAGAGAGAGAGAGAGGGTGTGTGTGTGCCTGTGTGTTCGCCACACTATGAGGCTATGCTAAATTACACGTGATCTCTCAGTGTTGTGTGTGGGCTGAACGAACACCCGGCCCTTTGCGCAAATTATATTTTGGGAAGGGGTGAACTTGGGAGTTTTGAATACAATTCCGCGTGCAAAAAAAAGTTCTGCACGTGCGTTCGTTAGTGGTTAACGTACCGTTGCAAACGTTCGGTACACAGCCGTACTGAACCGAAGGGTACCTGTACCGTTACACCGAAGGGTACCTGTACCGTTACACCCCTAGATACTAGTAATTAAAAATTAATTAAATACAGACAGTAGACGGACATACAGTGGATCAATGTAGCCGCATAACCTTAAAGATCAAAGTAAGCGCTCTACAGATATTGATTTTGTAAAATGTCCGGTGTCACCGGTAATACCCGGTGTTGTCGTGAGTTTATTAGTCATTAGGAAACTTCGCATCACCGCGGCAACCCTAATCGGGGTTAACTAAGAACATCACTCTGCCCACGCACACAAAATCAATACATCGCAGGCCTAATTATGAGGAACCAATATTTATAGTAAATGGCCTTCCGCTCACAATCTAATGGGGCCCAGCTGCTGTCGCTCTAATCATAAGGAAAGGATTAGAGTAATTAACGATTTCCAGACCCACACAGAGTTTTTCAATCAAGAATGAAGTTTGAATAAATCAGTATTGAATGGGGGACTATGCTGTGCTGTGGGGAATTATGGGCCGGGACGCTTTGCAGGGAACAGTAGGAACCAGAGTGTCATCTCTGTCCTTTCTGTCATCTCTGTCCTCTCTGTCCCCTCTGTCCTCTCTATCCTCTCTCTCCTCTATGTCCCCTCTTCTCTGTCCTCTGTCCTATATGTCACATCTGTCCTTTCTGTCCTCTCTGTCCCATCTCTCATCTGTCCCATATGTCCCCTCCATCCTATGTCCCCTATGTCCCCTCTTCTCTGTCCCCTATGTCCCCTCTTCTCTGTCCCCTATGTCCCCTCTTCTCTGTCATCTATGTCCCCTCTTCTCTGTCCTCTATGTCCCCTCCATCATCTCTGTCCTCTCTGTCCTCTCCATCATCTCTGTCCGATCTGTCCTCTATGTCCCATCTGTCCTCTTCCCCCTCTCTGTCCCCTCTGTCTTATCTGTCCGCTATGTCCTCTCTGTCCCATCTGTCCTCTCCATCATCTCTGTCCGCTCTGTCCTCTATGTCACATCTGTCCTCTCCGTCCCCTATGTCCTCTCTGCCCCCTATGTCCCATCTGTCCTCTTCCCCCTCTCTATTATCTGTCCCATATGTCCTCTCCGTCCCCTCTGTCATTTCTATCTTCTGTCCTCTCTGCCCCCTCTGTCCTCTCTGTTTTCTGTCCTCTCTGCCCCCTATGTCCTCTCTGTCCTCTCTGTCATCTGTCCTCTCTGTCCCCTCTTGTCCTCTCCGTCCTTTACATCCTGTCCTCTCTGTCCCCTCTGTCCTCTCCGTCCCATATGTCCTCTCTGTCTTCTATGTCCTCTCCATCCCATATGTCATCTGTCTTCTATGTCCTCTCTGGCTGTAGACAGGGTGGTTCTGAGCTCTCCTCTCTGGCTGTAGACAGGGTGGTTCTGAGCTCTCCTCTCTGGCTGTAGACAGGGTGGTTCTGAGCTCTCCTCTCTGGCTGTAGACAGGGTGGTTCTGAGCTCTCCTCTCTGGCTGTAGACAGGGTGGTTCTGAGCTCTCCTCTCTGGCTGTAGACAGGGTGGTTCTGAGCTCTCCTCTCTGGCTGTAGATAGGGTGGTTCTGAGCTCTCCTCTCTGGCTGTAGACAGGGTGGTTCTGAGCTCTCCTCTCTGGCTGTAGACAGGGTGGTTCTGAGCTCTCCTCTCTGGCTGTAGACAGGGTGGTTCTGAGCTCTCCTCTCTGGCTGTAGACAGGGTGGTTCTGAGCTCTCCTCTCTGGCTGTAGACAGGGTGGTTCTGAGCTCTCCTCTCTGGCTGTAGACAGGGTGGTTCTGAGCTCCCCTCCATCCAGGATATAAACAGGATCGTGCGTCATCAAAGACCCCAACCACCCCAACCACAAACTTGTTCAGCTGTTGCCGTGCGGCCAATGATACCGCAGCATAAAGACCAGCAGACCCCATACCAGCAGACTCGATTTTGTCCAACCTTGTTACTCCCAGAGAGAACCTTAACATCTTCATCTCTGCCACCTCCAGCTCCGCCACCTGCTTGTTGGTCAGCGTAACTGTTTCTAGACCATACAGCATAGCTGGTCTCACTACCGTGCTGTAGACCTTTCCCTTTACTCTTGCTGGTACCCTTCTATCGCAGATCACCCCTGTCATCCTTCTCCACCCGCACCACCCGGCCTGCACTCTCTTCTTCCCTCCGTCTTCCTTCCCGGTCACACACATATACTCGGTCTTGCTTCTGCTCACCCTCATCCCCCTTCTCTCCAGGGCATGCCTCCACTTCTCCAGGTTCTCTTCCACCTGCTCCCTGCTCTCACTACAGATCGCGATGTCATCTGCGAACATCATGGTCCACGGGGACTCCTGCCTGACCTCGTCTGTCAGCCTGTCCATCACTACTGCAAATAAGAAAGGACTGAGGGCCGACCCTTGGTGCAATCCTACCCCGACCTTGAACCCTTCCGTCACTCCCACTGCACACCTCACCACAGCTCTATCTTTAATCTTAATCTTTCAAAATGTTCAGTTGCTATCGCTATCAGCTCTATTTTTAATCTTAATCTTTCAAAATGTTCAGTTGCTATCGCTATCAGCTCTATCTTTAATCTTAATCTTTCAAAATGTTCAGTTGCTATCGCTATCAGCTCTATCTTTAATCTTTCAAAATTTTCAGTTGCTATCGCTATCAGCTCTATCTTTAATCTTTCAAAATGTTCAGTTGCTATCGCTATCATGCTCTATCTTTAATCTTTCAAAATGTTCAGTTGCTGTCGCATGCACTTATCTGTGTTTCATTACACATATGAGTGCATGCTTACCAACTGTTAGTCTGTTTTATTGCAACACTACTATCACCGACATCTAAGAAGGGAGATCCCCCCTTGAATGGCCCTTCTAAGGTTTCTCTCCTCCACATTGCCTGTGGTGCATTTTTTCCTAATGCTAGGTTTTAGTGAGTTTTTCCTTGCCTTCGCGTGGGGTATGTCTGGGATTGTTGCATTAATTTATTTTATTTATTTAAAATGTTTTGACTTTATGGTGTTCTTGTTTTGTTCTTGACTTATTGTGATGTTTCTTCTTGACTTGTTTAAAGAAGACGTGTCCGGCCCATGGGGACATTAAGTGTGTCGTCGGCCTTACAAATACATTTTATTTGATTTGATTTGATGTGTACAGATTCACACACATTACACATGCACTGTAAATAGATGCTATTCTTTTTGGTAAATGTTTTTATCACTTCCCCTATACTACTTTGTGTTTGAGCCAAGAGACTAAAAGAGTTCCACTCCTCTACACTGAAAAAAGGAATATGGCTAAATAAACCTGAAACCCGAAACCTCAAGTTTCCACCCACTCCCTTTCTAATTATATATCTGTGCCACGGATCAACAGTCAGCGCCTCGATTGGTTCTGACATCCCCCCCAATCTCTGCGCTGCGCTTCAGAGAAAGCTGTGACTTTTAAAAGTGGCTTATTTTGGACGTGGATGGGAAATGCTGTTCAGTTCCCAGTCCCCGGGACGCGTCTAGTTTTTTACCAACCCCATTTCCAGTTCCGCGTTCGCGTTCCGAGATCTGATTGGCCACTGACGTTTCTGGTCGTGTGACATGTGCGGCCAATCGTGTGACGCCTGTTTCTTTCATCGGTTAAGCTTAGGCCCTCTTTCGAAGTTGGTTAAGGTTAGAGTTTGTCTTTAGAGCAGGGCGATAGAACACCAGCCCTGATTCCAAACTCTAACCTTAACCAACTTCGAAAGAGTCGCCTAAGCTTAACCAGTGATAAACTAGGCGTTAGGTAGTTTGCATGCTGTTCGAGGCGGAAATGGGCAAAGACACAGCGATTGGGCGCACATGTCACATGACCAGAAATGTTAGTGGCCAATCAGATCGCACCAGAAACGTCAGTGGCCAATCAGATCGCAGAACGCGGAACTGGAAATGTTTGTAAAAAACTAGACGCCCCCGGCACAATGGTGCGTCGTGATTTTAAGAGTAGGAAACTCCAATAAAGTATTCTCTTTTTATTCCTCTCACATTTCATTCCTCCTTAAAAGCCTCTCTCTCTCTGTCTCTGTCTCGGTCCCTAGTGTAGGAGGGAAGAGGAAACTGCTTTTTCTCCAGCTAGCAGTGACGGCCGTGTTACAGGTCTCTCCAAGTCAAGTTTCCATTCACTCTCCCTGCTCCTCTCTCCCAATTAAAATGTGCAATTGTTTAATCCAACAGGGGAATGAAATTAATCTTTTCACCCACGGCTACATCGCAGACGCGGACGGCTGTATTTGTGGAGCGGGTGTCTTGTCTCCACCTGGCAGCGTCTCGGAGATGCTCTCGGGGACTCTCGCTTATGGCAGAAATCATCATCGCGATCGCGACTATTTAACACACGATTATTGATTAGTCATCAAACAGCACAAGTACAATACAGTGCAAAGAAGTTCGGCATCCAACCAGAGTGCAAATGTAACAGTAAAGTGCTTGGCCTAGTCACTCAGGATAAGGGAAGATATACACTGTCCTCATATCCCTCCTAGTTACACACAGTCCTCATATCCCTCCTAGTTACACACAGTCCTCATATCCCTCCTAGTTACACACAGTCTTCATATCCCTCCTAGTTACACACTGTCCTCATATCCCTCCTAGTTACACACAGTCCTCATATCCCTCCTAGTTACACACAGTCTTCATATCCCTCCTAGTTACAAACAGTCCTCATATCCCTCCTAGTTACACACAGTCCTCATATACCTCCTAGTTACACACAGTCCTCATATCCCTCCTAGTTACACACAGTCCTCATATCCCTCCTAGTTACACACAGTCCTCATATCCCTCCTAGTTACACACAGTCCTCATATCCCTCCTAGTTACACATACTGTCCTCATATCTCTCCTAGTTACACACAGTCCTCATATCCCTCCTAGTTACACACAGTCCTCATATCCCTCCTAGTTACACACAGTCCTCATATCCCTCCTAGTTACACACTGTCCTCATATCCCTCCTAGTTACACACAGTCCTCATATCCCTCCTAGTTACACACAGTCCTCATATCCCTCCTAGTTACACACTGTCTTCATATCCCTCCTAGTTACAAACAGTCCTCATATCCCTCCTAGTTACACACAGTCCTCATATCCCTCCTAGTTACACACAGTCCTCATATCCCTCCTAGTTACACACAGTCCTCATATCCCTCCTAGTTACACACAGTCCTCATATCCCTCCTAGTTACACACAGTCCTCATATCCCTCCTAGTTACACATACTGTCCTCATAACCCTCCTAGTTACACACAGTCCTCATATCCCTCCTAGTTACACATACTGTCCTCATATCCCTCCTAGTTATTATTATTATTATTATTATTATTATTATTATTATTATTATTATTATTATTATTATTATTATTATTATTATTCATATTTATATATTTATAGTGCTTGAGAATAAAATGTGTGCATGTCTTATTTGTGCATATTCGTCATCTTGCCCCCTCCCCCCTTTGAGGACCACAATGGAAATAAACCATAAGGTGTTTTATTGTGTTTAAATCCTATGTGATTTTAGATGATCTAATAAATTCAATCAATCAATAGTAATATACAATGTACAGGTGATTAAACTGGGTATAACATATATGAATTAGTACTACTGAGTAATAGTGCTAATCAGATGTATGTACATAGTTGTAGTATTACTATGTATGATAAGACAAGATATTCCTTTATTGTACAGTGATACAGGTATAAAGACACTATGGTAGTACCTACGTATACACCTGCATATAACTCTGTATGATAGCATACAAAAGATAAAAAATAAAAAATTAAATTTTTTTTTTTTATCTTTGAATTGCAGGACATTGTTTAGTTGTTGCGGGACGCGGGACAAACGGCCCAATATCAGGACTGTCCCGCGAGTCGTGGGACAGGTGGTCACCCTAGGGGGGGGGGGGGGGGGGGGGGGGGAGTTTAAAGTTACCCCAGATGGGTGACCTAACCACTGGAATGGCTGAGCGATGAGAGAGGGCGAGGAAAACACAAGAACACTGAAATAAATTAAAATAAAAGCTATAGAAAACACAAAACACCAGGATAAAGGAAATGGGGGGGGAAACGATAGGTTATGTATATAACCTAGTTATATTAGTATTGGCTGAGCATCCCGCTCTTAGCCTTATGAGATACCTCTGTACCCCATACGAAAACAACTCAATGCACCCACACCTGATGGGGCCCCGCCCCTATGGAGGCGTAGCCTATATAACCATAGCTATGGTCACCAAACGCTCTTGTCGGGCCTCGCGTCCGGGCCTCGCGTCCGCTCTAACCCATATCTCATAAGGCTAAGAGCGGGACGCTCAGCCAATACTAATATAACTAGGTTATATACATAACCTATCGTTATATATCGTATATGGCTATCGCATCCCGCTCTTAGCCTTATGAGATATGGGTTAGAGCGGACGCGAGGCCCGACAGATGTACCCCCTGAGGACCCGTAAGCCCACATCAAGGGGTGCGGGGAGCCCTGTCACCCCATCCTTCCTAATGAAGGGGGGGCGCAGTCAACTCCACCTGAGTGCGAACAAGAAGGAACCAGAACCCCTTGAACACACCGCACAGGCGGAACCACGTGTGACTCAACACACTGTGGCCCATACCCACAAACTCCTGCTACCCTACCAAGGACGGGAAGCAGGAAAGGCCACAGACCCCAGAACCGCCTGGGAGACAGAACCCCCGGTCATGTCCATGAGGTAAAACCTTACAAAGGGGCCCGGGGAGGACCACGAAGCCGCAGCACAGATGTCCTCCACCGAGGCCCCACCCAGGAGAGCGGCAGAGGCAGCCACCCAACGAGTGGAGTGCGCCCTGATGCCCCCAGGGGGATCCTGCCCAGCCAACGTGTAGCAGAGGGTAATGCCCTCGCACAACCAATGGGACAGGCGCTGCTTCGACAGTGCCTTACCAGCACGAGACCCACCGTAACAGACAAAAAGCTGGTCGGTAACCCTGAGGTCCTGAGTACGGCTGAGGTAAATCCCCAAAGCACGGACTGGACATGACAGGTGAAGGGCCGCATCCAACTCACTGTCGTGAGGAGGAGGACGAAACGCCTGAACCACAATATCCCGGGAGCGGAAGGAACTCCGGATATTTTTAGGCACGAAAGCAGGATTAGGTCGCAGAGTGGCACCGCAATCGGCCCGAAAAGACAGGCACTCTGGCGTACCGAGAGAGCACAGAGCTCACCTACGCGTTTAGCAGAAGTGACAGCCAGTAGGAACGCGGTCTTGAAAGACAGCTGTCCCAACGGCGCCTGCTCGAGCGGCTCAAACGGGGCCAAGGACAACCGACCGAGGACCAATTGAAGATCCCAAGTCGGAGCCAAGGAGCGTTGCACCGGCTTAACACGTCGAGCGCCAAGCAGGAAACGCTTCACAAGAGGGTGGCTGAACAAAACAGTCCCCTCAATACCCTCATGATAGGAGGATATAGCTGCCGCATATACCCTCACCGTCGAAGCCGACAGCCTATCAAGAAGAGACTGGAGATAACTCAGGACAGCATCCAGGGGGCAGGAGACTGGGTCCCAGCCCTCCCCCTTACACCACTCTTGGAACACACGCCATCTGCCCGCGTAAACCGCGACAGTGGAGGGAGCATGCGCACACCGGATGGTATCAACCACCGAGGGGTCCATCCTCTCCAGACTCACCCCCCCACCACACCACCAGACGTTGGCCCAACACCGGAGACCGGAACAGCAATCCGTTGCACTGTGAGAGGGCCGTCGCCGACCACGGAATGACCCAAGGAGGAGCGACCAGAAGCTGGATCAAGACCGGGAACCACACTGACGTGCCCCCGTCCGGCGCGACCAGGATCACCGTCCTGCGCTCCCTCCGTATCCGCTCCAACAGCTGACTCAACAGCTGTACAGGAGGAAAGGCGTACAGAAGACCGGGCGGCCATGGAAAGGTTGAGAAGGCATCCACCCCCAAGGGGGGATGATCTGCCCGACTGAGCGAGAACCACAAGGGGCACTTGTGAGAGCGTCGGCACGCAAACAGATCTACCGAGGCCTCCCCGAACCGATCCCAGATCTGTCTGACTATGTCGGGGGGGAATTCCCACTCGTCGTGACGAGGACCGCCCCGAGACATTATATCCGCCGCCACATTCTCTGTACCAGGAATGTGGAGCGCCCTCAGACTGCGCAGCCTGCGGGATGCCCATAGCAACAGTTCGACCGCCGCCCGGAGCAGGCGGATGGAACGAGTCCCACCCTGCCTGTTGATATACGCCGCCGCCGTCACATTGTCCGTCCTGACCAAAACATGTTCGCCTACCACCAGGTGGTCGAACCGTTTGAGGACCAGGAGGACCGCCTTCAACTCCAACACATTGATATGCAGGGTAGCCGGACCAGCATGACCTGTCCAGCTGCCCCCCACTGCATGGGTCCGACACGTCCCTCCCCAACCCGTGAGAGAGGCGTCGGTGAAGACCGTGACGTGTGAGCCCCTGCTGCCTATGGGGACCCCAATGGTGAGGATACCCAGCCTCCTCCAGTGGGCGAGATCTCCCCATATCGACAAAGGAACCGTCAACCGTTTCCCTTTGTCCCTCACCGGATCTATTCTCAAAGAGAGAAACCACCTCTGTATCCTCCTCATAAAGAGGAGGCCAAGAGGAACCACCGTGTGAGCAGATGACATAATGCCCAGCTGACGCATCACTTGCCGCGCCGTAACCGTCCCTCCCAGACGGAAACCCCCGAGTGCGTGACGGAGAGCCCCCCGACGCTGCTCCGAGAGGGTTGCAATCATGGGCCTCGACCTCAACGTCAAGCCCAAGTATTCCACCTGTTGACTGGGAAGAGGGGTACTCTTCTTCCAATTCACAGCAAAACCCAGGCTGGTGAGGAATTCCACCACCAGCCGAGTATGAGACCTGGCAACCTCCTCTGAACGACTGAGGAGTAGAATGTTGTCGAGATAGAATAGAACTCGTATCCCCTGACGACGTAAGGGCCCCAGAGCAGCCGCCACGCACTTGGTGAATGTGCGGGGAGCCAGAGAATAACCGAACGGCATCCTCTGGTACTCGTACGCTACGCCCTGAAACAGGAACCGTAGGAATTTCCTGTGAGGAGGGTAAATGGGGATGTGAAAATATGCATCCTTCAGGTCTATGGAGGTGAACCAGTCTCCCCTCCTGACAGCAAGCAGAAGGAGTTTGACGGTCAACATTCTGAATGGTCTCGCTACAATCAACTGATTGAACGCGGACAGATCCAGTATAGGTCTGACCCCCCCTGTTTTCTTGGGTACCAGAAAATAACGGGAGTAGACGCCTGACATTGCGTCCTCTCTCGGGACCACAACGACGGCCTGCTTCGCCAACAGAGATTGGATCTCGTCGGCCAGGGCTGTCACTGCGTCTGACCCTAACAATAGGGTCGGCACCAAACCTGAGAACGGAGGATGGGATCGTGCGAACTGCAACACAAGCCCCTCCTCTAACGTTCTCTTCATCCACCAATTCAGACGGCATTCCTGTCGCCATATGTGAACATAATCCCACAGTGCCCCCGCCGTCAACTGACGCTGGGCCGCAAGGAACAGTAGATAGTTGGCCCGGTCCCTCCCGCTGTGCGACGCACCCAAGAGGGGGCCCCGACAGAAAGGGCCGGTTTGATACGGGAGGAGCTGTCATCAAACTTGTTGACACTCACCCCCTGAACACCCCTCTAGTGCATGCTGAGGAGTTGTTCCGCAGCTAGACACGCAAGGCATGAGGACCCCATGGGCTCCTACACGCCGAAGCCCTGCAGTGATATTGCTATCACTCAAATCACGCTCGCCTCTCCTTTGCAGACCACTGCCGGTTTGACGGGAGTGGGAGGCAACAGCGCGATACCCCGCCTGGCGAAGGCGAAGCCGGGGTAACCCCTGCTGAGCATTCAACAGAAGAGGCAACGAGTCCCCCTGCTGACCACTGTAGCTAGTGGCAGCTGTAACACCAGGTTCCTCCCACCCACAACCTGTGGCGTAGGAACCACGCGACGGAACATTCTCACGGACAGACCCAGGCTCAGCCATCAACTGGGTGTCAGCCCCTGTCTCCATGAGAAGTGAAGAATGGGGCCGCATACGCTTCAATGAAGGTTCGCGGCCCGCAGCCAAAGGAGAACGATCAGAGCCGCGCTTCCGTGGGTAACAGAGAGAGGATTGAACGGGGAGCGGGCTGCTCGCGGCAAAATGACGACGGCTTGTTTTACCAAACTCGAATTCACCCAAAATGGCCGATCCCTCGGCCGCCAAGACTGTCGGCCTGGCAGTACCCTGTTGAACTCCCAACCAGGGCACCACTGACGGGGGAAACATGGCCGCCTGTCGAGGATCTCGCCACAGTCGTTGACGAGACCGTGCTCCCACCTCTGGCTGCACAGCGTGAGGCGGCGTAGGACCCCGATCAACAACCGCCTGCGCCTCCACAGAACGCCCAAAAAGACTATCTGTGGAAAAAGGAGTCGTGAGGAGAGAAAACCTATCCTCTTCCCCAAGAGGAGATTGCTCCAACCAAACATGCCTAACAATCAAAGTTGATAGCATCCTAATCATCCCCGCAGTTATAGCTTGCGACTGAGTCAAGATCTCCATAACACCGCAAACATGAACCATGTTTACAATGCCGGCTGGACCCAAAGTCCTACTACCCGACGCCATAGCGGATAGGAAAGTAGCCAGCTGAGCCATAACACTGGCCGCCGCTAAATGCCATCCTGTAGCAGTATACCACTCATCAGCCCATACTGCCACCCTCCGAGCCGATTTGCTATCCAGCATCGGCCGGGCGGAACGTCGTTCATCCCCGCCTGGGCACAGGAAAAAAACTACCTGGCTGCTTAGCCACGGTACCCCCGGCCTGCACCCTGTTGTTAGCCCCATTTACCTGTAAAAAAGGTAAATAGGACTCAGCGAACCCCCCCCCATCCACCACCGACTGACCTTCATCAATGAAGCTGGTAAGAGGAGGGAAAAGCGGTATCCCGCGGCGGGGATTATTAGACATTCCAGCGTCAACATCAGCATTAGCGTTAACAGCATGCTCCAGGATAGCCAGGAAACTGTCCACAGCCGTGGAATGATCGCCAAGCCGTCCCGGCCCTGGCGCCGAAACATACTCCACAGCATTACCAACACCGACATTGATGCCTACTGACACAGACCTCACCTTTGTACAAGCCGACTTGCTAGTCAAACCTTGCACGCTGCCCCACGGTCTGCCGCCGTCAGCCGAGGAACCATCAGCACAGGTCTCATGTGTCGCTGAAACAAGCTCCGAAGAAGCCAGGGAAAAGCAATCCTCCGGTAAGCTCTCAACATTATGAATCTTCTCTGACCTTTTCATCCTACTAGTTACATACGGTGCACGCAGCCGATACGATGGAACGAAAATAGAGGAACAGTGTTTGGTGACCATAGCTATGGTTATATAGGCTACGCCTCCATAGGGGCGGGGCCCCATCAGGTGTGGGTGCATTGAGTTGTTTTCGTATGGGGTACACTAGGTACCAGAGGTATCTCATAAGGCTAAGAGCGGGACGCGATAGCCATATACGATATATAACTAAATAACCATCACTGCCAGTGCCTATAGCAGTTGAAAACAACCAAGAAACTAAAAGCACTACAGCAGACAACAAGCCTCCTTAAAAGGCACTGCACACCTGACACCAATCAGGTGGCAATCAAGCCCACACACCTGCCATGCCGCATGGCAATCAACTGGTGTCTGCTGATTGACAGGTCAGCAGAGAAAACCCAAAATACATCCAAAGCACACAGGAATAAACTAAGGCCCTGTCCACCCGAGTATGGATACTTTGCAAAACGCACATTCTCCTCTATGTTTGGGCCTTTCATCCACACGTAAATGGCATTTTCAAAACAAAAAAATAGATTTTCTAAAATGCATTTTAAAGTGAAGTTTTCTTTTTTATATCTGTTTCAGTGGATCCGTGTAACCATGTTAAACATATCATCTAGAGCAGGGGTCGGCAACCCGCGGTCTGGAGCCGCATGAGGCTATTATTATTATTATTATTATTATTATTATTATTATTATTATTATTATTATTATTATTATTATTATTATTATTATTATTATTATTATGCAACAAGATACATAGAACATAATAGCCTGTCAGTCGATTTGTATCCAGGGATGGGGAATTCCAGAAGTGCCTCTCTCTCCGTTACACGCAAGCAGCGTCTGATGGTTTAATCTGTCTGACAGCGCGCTGGAGTAGATAGAGAAACGGTATGAAATATAGAAATACTGTAGATGCATTTGTTAGTAGTTAATATGCCTTATTCTATGTGCGCTGCCAGCCAGCCCTAATGCGACGGAGATATACACTCTCAATGTTGACAGAGAGAAGATAATCTCCCAATTCAGATACAATTTAACACAAACGGTTCCAAAGATATTTAATGTTTGTCTGCATATTTTCACACAGCCAACAAAGTTGTCTCTTATTCTGATTTTCTGTCACTACATTATTTTACTTTTCAGTTGCTGCCACCAATGAAAATCAGCTCACTATGCATGCTCAGACTGTCATTCTATGGTATTTGAGATATCGCTTATCGCCACCTACTGGCCCGGCATCCTCGTTGGAGCAATTAATATGCATTTCTGCGTTTACGTCTGGACGGAAGTATTTTTTTAAACCCTGCCATGTGGACAAGGATCTTTTTTAAACGGAGCATGAAGATATCCGTTTTGAAGTCAGGGCCTAAAACCAAACCCACATACACCGTGATCCATCACAAGTTATTCTGCTAGCCAGTATGACTTACTACCATAGTGTCTTTATACCTGTATCACTGTACATAATAATACTACAACTCTGTACATACATCTGATTAGCACTATTACTCAGTAGTACACATTTATAAATTGTATACCCAGTTTAATCACCTGTACATTGTATGTTACTATTAGGGGTGGGACGATACATCGATCCAGATCGATACATCGATGTAATTATCAACGATCGAATCGGATCGATGCGATGTAATAAGATCGATTCATATCGATACTCTTATTTTGAAAATCCTGTGGCGAGTCTCATAACTGATTGTGTTAAATGGGCATATGATATCATCTCATATCGATCGCAGGCACCTGAATCTAATCGTATCGTATTGTATCGTGAGAGACTTTGTGATATCGGCAAATATCGTATCGTTGTCCAAAGAATCGATATCGTATCGTATCATGATGAAACTGGTGATTCCCACCCCTAGTTACTATTACACTTTACTGTTACATTTGCACTCTGGTTGGATGCCAGACTTATTTTCGTTGTACTGTATTTGTGCTGCATGATGACAATACATTAGAATCTAATCTAGTCAAATCCAGTCAAACAATACGGCAAAGCAACAGTCCCTTGCCCACTTTTAGTGCATAAACAATAATTATCCTAAAATTCTCCCAAGCTTTATATTTCCTGAGCTTCATTGAAGTTGAAGTTGGGTCCCGTGGGCGGCTACGTGGTGCAGTGGGGCAAGGCGCTCACCACGAATACTGGAGACTGGGCTCGAACAGGTTCGCCTCCCTGTTCGAGCCCAGCGCTCCACATTGATTTCCGTTTAGCTGGTCGTCCGCACTAATACACATTGGCAGTATTAGGGGGAGGGAAACTGATGGGTGGGGATCGGGCGTTGTGGACAGCGACTCCTACAGGTCGGTTGGTGCGCCTGCGCAGTAGAATCAGGAAGCGATGGGGGCGGCGCCCCTCCAAAGCACAGACCCCTGACGCTGAAAGATCGAGCCGCGCAGGTGGAAAGATGCAACTGCTGTTACTTCGAGTATCGGAGGGGACTCGTGCTATGTAATGTATGACTACATCTGATTAGCACTATTACCCAGTAGTACTAATTCATATATTTGATGTACTGTACTTGTATAATGACAATACATTTTAATCTAGGTAATCTAATCTAATCTATTCCTAATGTGTTCCACAATTCAGGAACACAGACGCCAAAGGTAGATCTACAAAGTTCAGTCCAAACTTTAAATTAAGAGTAGGCCAGTCATTTGTTTGTGTACCATAGGGCCCGGTCCGTTCCAACAGTATGAGGTAATGTAGTTTGGACAATCTCCAATTATGGCTTCATAGAAAAACAAACGCCAGTGTCATATCTGGTCTTTGGGCCAAAGAGAGCCAGTGAGTGCCTGCTGTAGACCAGGGTTTCCGTTAGAAAAAATTGTTGCCGGTCTCCGTGACCTGCAAGATTTCAATCTACCGGACAAATGAGATTAATTCCGGTCATAGTTTATTGAGCTTTAAAACAATTGATAGGCAGGCTATATAAAGAATGTCATGTAGATTTATAATATTATTACTTAAAACTAGACTACTTTTGCGTATACAGTCATTAATATATTCCAAATAAAATAAGTCCCTCGATACTCCGTGCTGCTGCTGACTTGAAATAAAATAGACCGTGTATGTGGGCAGTCGGTCCGACACTAAACAGCAGTCTGTTATAATCACATTTTTATGAGCTAACAAATTCCGTTATATTGGACATTTGTATTAATTATATCAAGCGAAGAACTGAGAAATTTGGCAGAGAGACGGCAACATTATCGTGGGTTTGCGTGATGTATATCTCCACCTCCCAACGACTTGGTGCTGGTCATAATGTCCGGTGAAAACAACTCCCTCCAAGCACAACTTGACCACCCGAACCGTACCAAAACAGGCCAAAATTAAATAGCCCATGCGACGAACGATTCATTACATTCGTTTCATCGTTGCTCCACCAAGCAGCCGGTCCAACAATATCAGCGCGAGCCGGCCGCAGTTAGTTTGCAAGAAGCATCCAGCTGCAGACCCGCAGAGCAGCTTTCCAGGTCTGGGGACCGCACTGTGCCAGCAAAGCTGGTGGGTTCTGTGGGTCTGCAGCTGCATGCCTTCCGCAAATCCAGCAGCAAGCTCTCACTGACACAGCGTCGTCATTACCAGACCGGCTGCTTGGCGATGCAACGACAACAAACGCAATGATTGTTTCGTTCATCGCATAGGCCACCCAACTCCAGCCCATCCAAATACAATTCAAATAATCAAACTGTGCCCAGAGGGAACTATTTTCACCGGACACTATGACCGGAGAGATTAAATTTGTCGGACTTCAACAGATTTTGCCAGTCAAATACCGGTAATTACCGGCTAACGGAAACGCTGCTGTAGACGCCATGCAGCCTCATTCACAGTCACCAGGCATCCTGCACTGAACTCTCCTGACACCAGGCCACATGGGATCCTTCCTTCCCACCCACCCGCACGCACGCGCACACACACACACACACACACACACACACACACACACACACACACACACACACACACACACACACACACACACACACACACACACACACACACACACACACACACACACACACACACACACACACACACACACACACACACACACACACACACACACACACACACACACACACACACACACACACACACACACACACACACACACTCCAATATTTATATAATACAAGGGTATTGGAGGAGGCAGGAGGGAGGTAAAGAAGCCAGCCAGTAACCGAAAAGCCACCTGGTTCGATCCCCGCCACTGACAGGAGGGTGTATTCCAGCTGTGAGCTGGTGACTGAAGGGTGGCTGGTATTATACATCCATGGTTCCCACCGTCCTGCCTAAGTGCCCTTGAGCAGCACTGAACCCCAAAGCTACTCCAGCAGGGGGCTAGGAGAGATATGAGGACTGTGTGTAACTAGGAGGGATATGAGGACTGTGTGTAACTAGGAGGGATATGAGGACTGTGTGTAACTAGGAGGGATATGAGGACTGTGTGTAACTAGGAGGGATATGAGGACTGTGTAACTAGGAGGGATATGAGGACTGTGTGTAACTAGGAGGGATATGAGGACTGTGTGTAACTAGGAGAGATATGAGGACTGTGTGTAACTAGGAGGGATATGAGGACTGTGTGTAACTAGGAGGGATATGAGGACTGTGTGTAACTAGGAGGGATATGAGGACTGTGTGTAACTAGGAGGGATATGAGGACTGTGTGTAACTAGGAGGGATATGAGGACTGTGTGTAACTAGGAGGGATATGAGGACTGTGTGTAACTAGGAGGGATATGAGGACTGTGTGTGTAACTAGGAGGGATATGAGGACTGTGTGTAACTAGGAGGGATATGAGGACTGTGTGTAACTAGGAGGGATATGAGGACTGTGTGTAACCATGAGGGATATGAGGACTGTGTGTAACTAGGAGGGATATGAGGACTGTGTGTAACTAGGAGGGATATGAGGACTGTGTGTAACTAGGAGGTATATGATGACTGTGTGTAACTAGGAGGGATATGAGGACTGTGTGTAACTAGGAGGGATATGAGGACTGTGTGTAACTAGGAGGGATATGAGGACTGTGTGTAACTAGGAGGGATATGAGGACTGTGTGTCTGTTTGTCCAGGCTATAGGTGAAGCAGACACCAGCGCTGATGGAACTGATAGAAAGATGATGAAGGCTGTTTTTTTTTTTTTTTTTTTTTTTTTTTTTAATGCCTGGGTTTGTACCATCCTGCTCCTCTGCATTAAGGACGTTATCTCCTTCCGCTACTGTACTTATCAGGACTGTACAGTCGGCGAGGGTCTGTCTGAACAGGGCTGGGGTTGGGCTCATACAGGTTATACAGTATAGCCAAAGACATCAATCCTGGTCAAAATATCAAAATGATTTTATTTTGTAAACAATAGTGGGCCCAGTATTTTGTCCTTATTGAGACAGTATAAGGTAGAGCATGATAGAGTAGGAGAGGAGCCAGGTTCTTCATTGAGACAGTAGGAAGGCTGAGAGGGAGACAGAGTAGGGGAGACACAGGAGAGAAGGTTCTTTATTGAGACAGTAGGAAGGCTGAGAGGGAGACAAAGTAGGGGAGACACAGGAGAGAAGGTTCTTTATTGAGACAGTAGGAAGGCTGAGAGGGAGACAGAGTAGGGGAGACACAGGAGAGACGGTTCTTTATTGAGACAGTAGGAAGGCTGAGAGGGAGACAGAGTAGGGGAGACACAGGAGAGAAGGTTCTTTATTGAGACCGTAGGAAGGCTGAGAGGGAGACAGAGTAGGGGAGACACAGGAGAGGAGGTTCTTTATTGAGACAGTAGGAAGGCTGAGAGGGAGACAGAGTAGGGGAGACACATGAGAGAAGGTTCTTTATTGAGACAGTAGGAAGGCTGAGAGGGAGACAGAGTAGGGGAGACACAGGAGAGAAGGTTCTTTATTGAGACAGTAGGAAGGCTGAGAGGGAGACAGAGTAGGGGAGACACAGGAGAGAAGGTTCTTTATTGAGACAGTAGGAAGGCTGAGAGGGAGACAGAGTAGAGGAGACACAGGAGAGAAGGTTCTTTATTGAGACAGTAGGAAGGCTGAGAGGGAGACAGAGTAGAGGAGACACAGGAGAGAAGGTTCTTTATTGAGACAGTAGGAAGGCTGAGAGGGAGACAGAGTAGGGGAGACACAGGAGAGAAGGCATGATCTGATCCCAGGCCAGCAGGAGTACATGTGTTGTACTACAACATATTGTCATTGATGTTGTTTATTGTTTATAGCGTATTGTGTGGCAGGAAACATGTTGTTCCTCTTTTGTCTCAAATCTCCTTTTAGAACTTTAAAATATCTCCCAAGTCTCCCTCACGTCCCTGCTGCTATGTCTAATAAACTTTCAAGATTAACTCCACTATCTGCCTCGGATAATTAGCACGAGAAATGAAATAATACTACCCTCCACGCACTCGGGATGGCATGGGATAGTAATACAAGGTTTCCTTAGTTTGTATGGTAAATCTACAGTACATCAGATTAGGTTTTCTGTTTCTACTTTGTTAGGTAGAAGATGTTTTCCAGTGTGATGATGAGAGCTTGGTGACAGATGGAACTGGTAGATCGTTGTGTCAAACATCATGGTTACTGGACTGAATTCATATACGGTAGCACCTTTTATCCAAAGCGCTTTACAACTTATATGCCTCACATTCACTCATTCACTCACACATTCACACACAGACGGCGGAGGCAACCATGCAAGTAGAGTATATATTTATTATATTATATCATATTTTAGTATACGATATTATATTTATTTTAGTATATTATATTATATTTATTTGTGTATATTCTTGTTAAAAACAGCACCACGCAGCTGACAGAAGCTGAACTTCACTTTTGCTTGTTCCATAAAAATATGTCTATCCTTCCTCTTCTGTGAAGCTTTAACACCTGAAACTATACTGAACTCTCCACTCACAAGTACACATGAGCACACACACACACGCACACACACACGCGCGCGCGCAACCACTAAAACAATCACTTTAAGCAAAATGTCACTTTAAATAATGGAAGTCACTTTAAAGGAAGGAGGTATTGTATAGTTTAGATACATTAAGAGTTAAAATTGTAAATTGTATATTGTATAGTAGTGTACATAGGAACCAGTTTCTCAGGAACTTAGCATGTCTTTTTTTATCATGCATATCTTGTGTCTTACCTATTTATTTTTATTTATTTCTATGCCTATTTTTATTATTGTATTTTGCACAATCGATGCGGGCATGACCACCCGCATTTCACTGTATGCCCTGGTATGTATGTGACAAATAAACCTCTTGATTCTTGAAACTATTTCACTCTCAGTAGAGAAGCACATTCTTCAACTCTAAACCAGGACTCATAACTCATTTCGTTGAAAGGGTTGTTTTCCAACACGGCTAATGCAATTAACCTACAGTAAATTACATTACCTGTTAATGTCGATGGCTGCATAATGCAGGAAGATTGATGCAATGTCCAGGAAAGATAGCGTGTGATTTAACATACAGTAATGCCCGCCATTAGGACCCCATCGCCATCTATTTGCTATCTGTCTGCAGGGCACAATGTGAATAAAAATGAACCCTCAATCTTATTGGAAGATACTATCAACTTCCCTGCGAATGGAGTACTAAACAGAGGCGCTGGCAGTCTGCCAGCAGGTAGTAGTGTGTGTGTGTGTGTGTGTGTGTGTGTGTGTGCGTGTGTGCGTGAGAGAGAGAGAGAGAGAGAGGGAGAGAAGAGAAAAACAGCGAGTGAGAGACAGAGAAAGAGAGACAGTCAGAGAACAAGAAAGAGACAGAGTTGGAGAGAGACAGACAGAGAGAGAGAGGAGAGAGAGAGACCAGCTGAACTCTGATGGTATGTAGATGTAAATGGCTGCTTTTTTATAAAGCGCTTTACAATTTGTTACTCACATTTGACCCATTCACTCACACACCGACGGCGGAGGCGACCATGCAAGGTGCCAACCTGCTCATCGGGAGCAATTAGGGGGTCGAGTGTCTTGCTCAAGGACACATCGACACGCTGCCCGGGAGGAGCGGGAATCTAACCGGGAATCTCCGGATTGCCAGACGACTGCTCTACCTCCTGTCGCCCGTGCATGTAGAGCAGCTGGACTCTGATGGTAGATGTGGAGCAGCTGGACTCTGATGGTAGAGGTAGAGCAGCGGTCCGTCAGAGTGCAGGGAAGCAGCTCTGGTTGTAGGACTATACTGTATTCTGTCTGTACAGTACCACACTTTAAACGAGGGTTGGCTACGTCAAGACCAAGAGACATACAGTAGTAGTATGTGTTTAAGCAGGAATGCCACCCTCTTTAAGAGTAATCCAAGAGTTCCAGGTGGGCCTGCCACAGTAGTCAGTGTTCCGCCGTGTTCAGGCTCGACTAAGGGTGTAACAATGCATCGCAATGCATGATGCATCGATCCTAAGGTGTCGATTCAACTGCATCGATTTTTGAAAATGTTAGAATCTTTTTTTCTTTTTTTTTTTTTTTATTAAATTTTTTTTATTATTGCAAAACAAAACTTATTAAAAGTCAGTACTCAACACACAATGTATAATGAAACTTTCAGTAAAGGTGGTTAAAATATATGCAAGTACAGAAACAGGATAAAACAAAAATAGTCAATAATAACATTTTAACCGTATACCGTGTATATCCAGCGAAGTTACAATTATATAAATGTTAGTATATAATATACCCCGAATACCTATTTTCTAAAACCCTACACACATATGCTCCAGCTCAAATCCCCCCCTCCCGGACCCCCTCTTGGATAGTACCTCTATTATCCCTCACTCCTAACCAGACATCACCATTATAGGCTAGCTTTTATTCTCTCCACCACTTCTAACCACATTAACATTTTGGATTCATTGAGCCCTAGAATTCTTGCTGTTGATATTTCTTGATATATCACATCAAGATATGTAAGAAACCACACTTTCCGGCACATTTTTTCCGGTTGAAACCAACGTGATGCAATCAGTTTTTTAGCTACTGTGATACCCGATAAAACCAATCTTTTTAGTTGTGGGTTCACTGCAAACTCAAAAACATCATTCAATAGCAATACCGCGGGGTGTACAGGTATATTCCAAAATACGAGTATTGATAATTGTTGGGACACATCTTCCCAGAATGCCTTAACTGGTGGGCAGTCCCAATACATGTGCATAAATGTTCCTTCGTCCCCATTTGTACATTGGGAGCATTTGGAGTTTTGTATAAGCCCCATTTTGCACAGCCTTATAGGAGTCAAGTATGTCCTGTGAATATAGTTCAGATTGATTTGTTGATGATCCGGGTTCCTTGATGTAAGTCGGACATTTGCCCAGGCTCCTTGCCAATCAAAGTCATTTTCCAGGTCTGGTATATCCCTCCTCCAGACATTGTCTAGTTGAAGGGTTTCGTACGAGGACGTTAGTAATTGTGAATAAAAACCTGATACAAAACCTCCCAATGTATTTCTGTCATAGAAAAATTTGTGGTATCTGTGGTGTTCAATTGGTATGTGTAATGGAACACCGTGAGATCTCATACAAAGTTTTAACTGTATGTAAAAAAGCCATGTGGACTCGGTGAGGTTAAACTTTATGCATATTTCGACATAACTACAGAGGCCCTTGTTATTAAAAATATCCCCTAATGAGTGTATGCCTCTTTCTTCCCATACAGGGAATCTTATAGGTCGTTTTCCCATTAAGAGAGCATTGTTATTGAATATGGGAGTGTGATTATGCCATACTTGATTGTTAGGAAATTTCCTTTGAGTTTCCCGCCATGTCCTGATTGCATGGGTTATTATTGGGCCAAATTCTCGCTCACAATGCTTGATTGAAAGTTTAGTGTATGCTATGTCTTTCAATCTCTGTGGGGCTACTATGTTTTCTTCTAATTCTCTCCAAGATACCAAAGCCTCGGGGTCAAACCATATCTTCTTCAATGGTCTTAATGTGAAGGCATTAAAATATTGTAAAAAATCTGGGACTGCCATGCCACCGTCTGCTTTACTTCTCTGTGCGGTGGATCTTTTTATGCGAGGTGGTTTGTTATTCCAAATAAATTTGTATGTGGAGGTTTGTAATCTTTTCCAGTAGCCCTCTGGAGGAGGTAACGGAAGCATTGAGCTGAAGAAATTGATTCTTGGTAATACATCCATCTTAACTATTGATACCCTTGCCTGTACTGAGTTTTTAAGTTTTGCCCACCTGTCCAGGTCGTCCTTGATTTTGTTCTGTATTTTTGTGTAATTGTGCTTCACCGTTTGTCTTATGGTGGGGAATATTTCCACTCCCAAGCATCTGAAATGTTTTACCATCGGTATCGCACCTGGGAGGGTTATACCTTTTTTTGCAGGGGTGTTAAGTGGAAGGAAAGCCGACTTCGGCCAATTTATCTTAAATCCCGATAGATCACCAAAGTTCTCAATCAACTTGAGCAGATGAGGCAATGTGGTGTTGGGGTTTTGCATGAACAATATTACGTCGTCCGCATATAAACAAATTTTTTGTTGTGTGCCCTTGATTACGATTGGTTCTATGGATTGGGATTGTCTTATATATTGTGCTAAAGGCTCTAATGATAAATTGAATAGTCCGGGACTAAGAGGGCAACCCTGTCTGGCAGAGCGTGATACCGGAAAGATTTTGGAGATGATTGTGCCTGTTGTAATCATGGCCGATGGGTCCTTGTATAGTACTTTAATCATATCAATGAAACCTTTTCCTAACCCCATCCTTTCCAATACTGCCCATAGAAACGACCATTCCAACCTGTCAAATGCTTTCATAGCATCCAGGGATAGTATCGCCTTAGGTGTGATGTCCTCTTTGTCTGTATCTAGTACGTGCAGTATTCGCCTTATGTTATCATTGATCAGGCGACCTTTTATGAAGCCTGTTTGGTCCGTATGAACTAAAGACGTCATATGCTTTTGCAATCTGATGGCTAATATCTTAGAGTACAGTTTGACATCGGTTCCGAGGAGGCTTAAAGGACGGTAACTACCGCATTCAGTGGGGTCTTTGTCTTTTTTGTGAAGAACTGAAATGAGTGCGGTATTTTGGTGTTCGATGAAGCTTCCCTCTTTGACTGAGTATAAGATCATATTTAGTAATAAGGGTCCAAATATGTCCCAGCAAGAAATGTACATTTCTGATGGGATACCGTCAATTCCCGGAGCTTTGCCGTTTTTCATTCCGGATATGGCCTTCTTGAGTTCTTCTAATGTGATCGGTACTTCTAACTGTTTAGCGTCTTCATCTGTAAGTTTAGGGAGAGTAATTTGATTAAGATATGTGTCTAATTTGTCCTGATCAAAGGTCGTTTCTGAGTTATATAAATCGGAGTAGAATTCTTTGAATGTATCGTTTATTATTTTGGGTTCTGTTACTAGAGCTTGTTGTTTCCTAATGGCAGTTATATCTGCACATTTTGCATTAATTCTTAGTCGCATGGCTAATAGGTGACTAGGTTTAGAACCTTGGAAGTACTGCTGTTGTCTAGTGCTGCGTATTTGCAATTCCGATTTTTGTCTGTACATTGCTTTGATCTCGGTCTTTAGAATGTTAACTTGGTTATCTAGTCTAGTAGAGTTGTTGTATTTTAAAGAATTAAAAAGCGTTGAGTAAAGCGTTTCCTTTTCAGACAGTTTTGTGTTTTGATTTTTGCGCAATATGGAGGTAAATCTATCCGAGAAATCCTTGATCATACTCTTTACCGACATCCATAATATTCTGGGATCTTGCACCGAGTTAGTATTAACTTGTAGGAATACTGTGAGAGCTTCTTTAATTTGTGTAATGAATTCCTTGTTGTTAAGCAGCATCGAATTAAAACGCCATCTTGGGGCCCGGGTAGATAATGTACCAAATGTTGCTTTCAGGATTAAGTAGCAGTGATCTGATAGCGCATTGGGTGTCATTTCCACTTCGTATTTATCAAATATTCTCGGGGATGCAAAGACGTAATCAATTCTGGATAGTGTGTTGTGTCTCGCCGAACGACAGGAGTACTTGCGGGTCATGGGGTTAAGTGAACGCCATAAATCAGTTACTCCTGTTGATTTCGACCAATCTTTTAATGCTTTAGATGAATTCTTTTGTTCGCTGGAGAAGGAAAGGTAAGTTTTGTCCATCCTTGGGTTCCAAATGGCATTAAAATCCGCACCTATTATGTATGAGTACTCGGGATGGTTTAACATTTCTCCTGTTAGTGAAGTGAAGAAACCCACTTCGTACAAATTCGGGGCATATACCGCTGCCAATGCAATTTTCCTGTTATTGTGTATAATCCTAGCTATAGTTATGCGCCCCTCAGCATCCGACCATACCCCTTTCAATTCGATATTTAATTTGCGTCTGACGACTATGGCTACCCCTCTAGTTCTCGTAGCAAAAGAAGAGTGACCAATATTATGGTATATGTTATCCGCTAACGTATTTATGTCTCCCTCTAAAATGTGCGTTTCGCTTAATAGTGCCACGTCCACATGTTCTTTTTTCATCAGTGTAAGCACGCTTTTGCGCTTGTGTTGTTTGTTTATCCCACCGGTGTTCCATACCATTATATTCAAACTAGCCATAGTCTATGCATGTTTTCGTGTAGTTTTTGGTAATGTTTCTGGAGTATGAAGCTACAATAGATGCACATCCAATTAATGAGGTCCCGTTGAGAGCTGAGCTTAAAAACATATATATATACAAATAAAAATCCCCTATTTTCCCCTCTCCCAGAAAGTCGAACATGCCTGTGTTCCAAGAACACATCCTCCGCGATTGACTTTCTCCCATGGTCCACCGGATTGCCCAACCTGAGCATTGTAATCCTAATTTTCCTATGCTCATTGCCATAGGATCTAACATTTCCATTCTATTGCAATAGAATGTCGCTTTTGGTCTTGCACCTTCCCTTACTGTAATGAAGTATTGTGATAATTAACCTAAAGATAAAAATAAAAAATAAAATAAAAAGAGAATAAACCTTTATCGACATATTCCTTTGAACCCTCCACCAACGTGTGAGGGAAAAAAAAAGGAAAAGATTGTAGATCAGTATTGACACTTAATGTGAAGAACATTGGAAAAGAATAATGTAAGTTACAATATATTTAAAAAATATATAGTAATATTGACACCTTAATGTGAAGAACATTGGAAAAGAACAATGTAAGTTAAATTATGTTTAAAAAATATAGGGTGATGAGAAGAAAAAATTTAATAAAATAAAAATCAATGGAAAGATATAGATAAGGAATAAGAGATAAATAATTATCAACGTGGAGAAGCCACTAGAACCGATTTAACTGATTAGATAAGATAGAAAAGCAGCGCCTTTTAGCGCTTCAATGTGCCTTTAATGGAGTGATTACTTAAATTGTTAGAATAACCTTGCTGTGCCCATACGTTTATGTGTGGATAATTTTAAAGTATTATTAAGGGCTGATTGCACTTCATTTAATTTATATATGCTATGTGTATGCACACCGAATGTTATTGTTAGAGTTGTATGCTTCGTTGTCATGGTGCCTTATATTCTAGAAGGTTGTAGAATATACTAGTGCCTAGACTATTTTACTTCGTTGTCATGGTGCCTTATATTCTAGAAGGTTGTAGAATATACTAGTGCCTAGACTATTTTACATTCCAGAATGATCTAAGAGACCCAGGGCATTTGAGCGATAAACCCAGAATATTCCAGATAGATCTTTTTGTATTGATATTTATTTGACCCCTCAGAGACCAGAGACTGAAATTATAATGTATTATGAATCGTATTATACACAGTAAACATTGTTATAGACGACTTGCATATCGTTTGCTACTTTGATGAACACAGCAATGCTATTCCAACACTGGTGGAATGACCTCATTGATGAACACAATAAAGTCATTCCTACACTGGTATATATTTAGGGAGAGGCTTAACTGGTTCCGGCATTTCCGTCATGCTTTGGGTTATTTGCTGCATTTTGAATCAGGAAATCCTCAGCATAAAAGGGTGTAAATGGACCTGACCTGCGGCCGTTATTGTCCAAGAATGATAACAGCGCCGGATATGCTAGCCTTGGCTTGTGGCCGGCTGTGTACAGCTTTTGCATCACAACTTTGTATGGTTGACGACGGATGATGGCCTCTCTGCTCAAATCTTCGTAGATAAATATTGGTTTATCACCATACTTCAGCATCCCACGTTGGTTGCGAGCATATTTGATGATTTCATCCCTTGTTGTAGTTTTCCGTAGAGTGACAATGATGACTCTCGGCCCGTTGATATTTTGCCCCTGGGAACCAATTCTGTAAACTTGTTCCACTTCTGGCACTTTGTTTGGATCGGAGTTATTCAAAATCGTTGATAACACGTTTGGAAAGTTGATGTCATCGCAGTTCACTGATTCATCAAGCCCCACAATGCGGATGTTATTCCGCCTGTGGTAACGATGGGTTTCTAGTTGCCTCTCCATCACTTCGTTTTTAAGCAATTTTATTTCCCTCCGGTATTCATCTTTAACTTTTTCCATCTCTTCTCCCATCGCTGTCATGATACCTTCGTTCGCCTTGACTGCTTTTGTGTTTTCTGTCACCGAAATCTCCACTGTCGTGATTCGCACGGACAGCAAAGTGACTGCTCTCATAACCTCTTCGAATTTAGTATCGATGTGTTCAGCGTGTGCGACCAACTGTTCTTCTACGTGTGCTTTGAAAGCGATCATCTGTTCTTTTATCAGGGTAGTCAGAGAGTTGAAGTCGGGCTGTGCAACTGAACTGCTTGTGTCAGTTGATGTTGTTGGAGCAGTGAGGGATCCGATGGATGATTGTGCTATTATCTTCTCAAAATCGCCTGCTTTTTCCTTCACGGTACTTTTTTCTGATGTTCCTGCTATGTTGTCATCTGTTGTCTCCATCTCGGGGCCAGTTGTCCTTGGTCCCTGTGTATTCTCCTCTATATTCCCCGCGCCGGGGCTCACCAACGGATCTGCCACAGCGTCGCCTGTCATTGTCTTTGACCGAGTTTCAATCTGCGCCGTTAGCTTTGCCGTTTCTTGTTTCTTTCCCGTCTTTTCCCCACCCCTAACCATGTTGTCTTTTGATATAGTTAGTAGAAGGTCTTATCAATACATACGATGTGGTCTAGTCTCTTTTGGTATTGTCCAAATAAGGTTTTTAAACGAAATTAACGATAACGGGAGCGGAGCTATAACCAATTGCGTGCGCTACATATTGCAGCTTAACCGGAAGTCCTTTTTTTTTTTTTTTTTTTTTTTTTTTTTTTTTTGTCGATTTTTTATTGACCTATATAGTCCATTTCATGCAGAGTGAATCAGTTCCCCCAGCCACATTTGTGTATTCAAAATGTTTTGGGGGAATTAACTGATCGAAAATGTATCGAATCGCATCGAATCAAATCGAATCGTGGTCAAATTAAGAGATTTCATGATGCATCGAATCGTTGCCTGAAGAATTGTAATCAAATCGTTATTATTTACCATAAATATTTACACCCCTAGGCTCCACTGAGTACATTACTTGCCCACTGGTGTATGCTTTGTTTTGTTTGTTGGTTGGTTTGTTTGTTTTTAGAAAATAAAACCCATTTAGTTCATTTTCGCATATCAGTGCCCACATTCATCAAACAATTAACTCCAATTTGTAAAGTACTAAGCGTGTTATCAATACATAGTCAGCCAACATTATGAACGGAACGTGTCTCTGCTCAGACGGCAGATGTACTCTATAGGTCTCTGTGCAGAAGTACAGAGTAGCTTAAGTTTCACTTTCACTGAGAGTAGATTTAACTTTGCGTGACGGAGAGAAAGGAGGCTCTGCAGCAGCTCGACAGGAGAGGAGCTCAGAGGACCAGTCCAGACCAGCAGCAGTATGTTTGACTGGAGAGGAGCTCAGAGGACCAGTCCAGAGACTCCAGACCAGCAGCAGTATGTTTGACTGGAGAGGAGCTCAGAGGACCAGTCCAGACCAGCAGCAGTATGTTTGACTGGAGAGGAGCTCAGAGGACCAGTCCAGAGACTCCAGACCAGCAGCAGTATGTTTGACTGGAGAGGAGCTCAGAGGACCAGTCCAGACCAGCAGCAGTATGTTTGACTGGAGAGGAGCTCAGAGGACCAGTCCAGACCAGCAGCAGTATGTTTGACTGGAGAGGAGCTCAGAGGACCAGTCCAGACCAGCAGCAGTATGTTTGACTGGAGAGGAGCTCAGAGGACCAGTCCAGACCAGCAGCAGTATGTTTGCACAATGCGCTAAATAAGGCTGCAGCAGCTACATTGATCCGTCAATGAAAGGATAGAAAATTGACGGAAGGTATTACTGTCCTTGGTTTAAAATTGAAACATAACATCAGACTCTGTCTGTCCAGCAAATGGATACTAGTCCGTGAAAATCTATTAAAAACAGGCGTAGACGGACGGACACAGTGGATCAATGTAGCCGCATAACGTTAAAGATCAAAGCTCTACAGATATTGATTTTGTCACCGGTAACAGCGGTGTTGTCATGAGTTCATTAGTCATGGGAATATTCCCATCACCGCAGCAACCCGAGCTCCAGTACTCCCGGACAGTTCAGCACACGCGTGACGTTAACAGGGTGTGAACTAGTGTAGCCGGTCTCGTATTGCCATCTCTGCGTTGTGTTAAAGTTCGACCCCTGTTAACACATTGGGTGCCACGCCCCTTCCGGGAAGTGAATCTGGCCTTGCCGCCCATTAACCCCATGTAAGCGCTCACCTTGTTTGTAGAGCTAAACCTATATTTTATATTATAGCTATGGATCTAATAACACCGTTGTTGCTTCTGGTCAACATGAAAAAAACTGATTATTTTTTCATTTCTGTTCTATACCGTTTTGAATATGAATATAGTTTGGGTGCTTCTGAGTAATCCCAGGAAAAAGACGTGAAAATTGCGTTTGAGTGGAATCCACTGATCACGTTGTAATTTTTCGCCTTCCTGAAATCAACGCTAGATTATCGTTATTATCCTTCCTCATGCACCCATGAAATGTGGTTTAGAGCGGCGGATGGATTATATGCAGGTATATTCAGACAGATATGGATATAATGCGGTAAATATAAATATATAGATGTGTATACATGATTTACAGCACATGCATCACACAGGGTGGCTCGATGAGAAATGTACATTTAAATTCCATGTGGACAACCTTGCCTCCAAGTTGCGACAGAAAATTGGCTTCTCATACAGAAACAGAACCAGCTTTCCTTTGATTAGTAGGACGAGAGTTGTCAAATCAGTTTTCTCATCAGTCCTAGACTATGGTGATGTAATTTATAGGCATGCTGTGGCCTCACCTCTTAAATCCTTGGACTCTATAATCACTCTGCCCTCAGATTCATCACTAATGATAGATACCACACTTGTCACTGTGTCCTTCATAAGGTTGGTCGTCTCTGATGGAGAGGCGCAACAAACACTGGTACTGTATTTGTTCATTTGTAAGGCTCCTTATACTACATCATTATTGGTAAGCTACCTCCTTATACTACATCATTATTGGTAAGCTATCTCCTTATACTACATCATTATTGGTAAGCTACCTTCTTATACTACATCATTATTGGTAAGCTATCTCCTTATACTACATCATTATTGGTAAGCTATCTCCTTATACTACATCATTATTGGTAAGCTACCTCCTTATACTACATCATTATTGGTAAGCTACCTCCTTATACTACATCATTATTGGTAAGCTACCTCCTTATACTACATCATTATTGGTAAGCTACCTCCTTATACTACATCATTATTGGTAAGCTACCTCCTTATACTACATTATTATTGGTAAGCTACCTCCTTATACTACATCATTATTGGTAAGCTACCTCCTTATACTACATCATTATTGGTAAGCTATCTCCTTATACTACATCATTATTGGTAAGCTATCTCCTTATACTACATCATTATTGGTAAGCTATCTCCTTATACTACATCATTATTGGTAAGCTACCTCCTTATACTACATCATTATTGGTAAGCTACCTCCTTATACTACATCATTATTGGTAAGCTACCTCCTTATACTACATTATTATTGGTAAGCTACCTCCTTATACTACATCATTATTGGTAAGCTACCTCCTTATACTACATCATTATTGGTAAGCTACCTCCTTATACTACATCATTATTGGTAAGCTACCTCATTATACTACATCATTATTGGTAAGCTACCTCCTTATACTACATCATTACTGGTAAGCTACCTCCTTATACTACATCATTATTGGTAAGCTACCTCCTTATACTACATCATTATTGGAATGGAATGTTGGAACCTGTGGAACCCGTCCTAGTGACTGGCTGGTCCTTAAGGTCCAGTTTGCTCTGAACAGGCTAAATCTGCATTTTGCTATGATGCCCCTCTAGCTCATGGAATGAACTCCCAAGAGTCCTTGACGCTTGAGATTCTCCCCTCTGTTGCAGAGTTTAATCAATCAACTTGTACGTGTTTTAATTGAATTGTTGTCCTTACTTGTCTTATTGTTATGATTTTATATGCTTTTCTTTAAATGGAAGCAGTGGACAACCCTCAACCGCCTACCGGCGTCGGACGCTACGGCGCCTCAATGAAGAGGTGGGGCCTCAAGGACAGTGCCTCATGCGAGTGTGGAGCCCCTGCACACACCGTGGAACATATCATCACCAGAGTGTGGAGCCCCTGCACAGACCGTGGAACATATCATCACCAGAGTGTGGAGCCCCTGCACAGACCGTGGAACATATCATCACCAGAGTGTGGAGCCCCTGCACAGACCGTGGAACATATCATCACCAGAGTGTGGAGCCCCTGCACAGACCGTGGAACATATCATCACCAGAGTGTGGAGCCCCTGCACAGACCGTGGAACATATCATCACCAGAGTGTGGAGCCCCTGCACAGACCGTGGAACATATCATCACCAGAGTGTGGAGCCCCTGCACAGACCGTGGAACATATCATCACCAGAGTGTGGAGCCCCTGCACAGACCGTGGAACATATCATCACCAGAGTGTGGAGCCCCTGCACAGACCGTGGAACATATCATCACCATAGTGTGGAGCCCCTGCACAGACCGTGGAACATAATCACCAGTTGCCCCAAACACCGGCCACCGTATGGAGAACGCGGTCTGATGGAACTGGACGATGAAACGTTGGCCTGGCTTGCCTCAACGGAGCTGCAGGTCTAAAGACACACGCCAGAAGAAGAAGATGCTTTTCTTTGGCTTATTTCTGTATGGACACTCAACGTGACTGTAAATGAGGGAAACCTCAGTTGCCTTTCAAGTTTAAATTAAGGTTTGAAATTCAATTAAATTAAATATGGGTAGACTATAGTATGCTAGACAATATCTGGAAGGAAAAAATCCTGTCAGTCTCCAGACCAAGCTACAGATCTTCAACTCAAACGTAAAGACCACTCTAATATATGGCTCAGAATCCTGGAAAACCACCACGACCACTATACTCAATAAGCTGCAGACCTTCACCAAGCGGTGCCTCAGACGCCTCCTGGGAATATACTGGCCCAACACCATCTCTAACGCCAACCTGTGGGAACTCACCAAACAGGACACAATAGAAATTCAAATCCGTAGGAGGAAGTGGAAGTGGATAGGTCACACACTCAGAAGGAAGAAATCAATCACAAAGCGGGCGCTGACATGGAACCCACAGGGCAGGAGGAAGAGAGGCAGACCGAGAACCACCTGGAGAAGAACCACAGAACAGGAGATGAAGAAAGAAGGGCTGTCCTGGCAAGATCTGGAGCGGAGGGCACAAGACCGGAGAGGATGGAGGAGCTTCGGCGATGGCCTATGTTCTTTTGGGAATTTAACACTAGCACAGCCGACAAGGGGTCACATGACCCCTAGGCATTTTCAATAAATGTATCCTCGTCACTCGGTCGAGCTCCAGCTCTGTCACTCAATGACGTTTCCTAAAAGTACCCGTTTTATCTGCAGCACGGTTTCTGACATTTCAAAATGACTTCAGGAAAATGGAATTAGAACGTCATTCCACATTATGGGCCGTTGGAACAGACGAAAGTCACAGCACTTTGCGAGCATCTAGCGCAGGGGTGGCCAACCTGTGGCTCGCGAGCCGCATGTGGCTCCTTGCCCGTCAATGTGTGGCTCTTCCATCCAAATTTTTTTTTTTTTTTATGTTACTCCAATCTACATTTCATTGTGGTAAACCTCATATTTTTATATTCAGAGGTAATTATATAGTTTACACTGTTTATTTTTCTCATATTTCTCATATAAACTGTCGGGTCATTTGACCCGTTCCTGGCGGGAATTAGTGGCATTTTCTCCATGGCTGTGCTAGTGTTAAAGGCCTAAGTGAGTAAGTAAGTAAGTAAGTAAGTAAGTAAGTAAGTAAGTAAGTAAGTAAGTAAGTAAGTAAGTAAGTAAGTAAGTAAGTAAGTAAGTAAGTAAGTAAGTAAGTAAGTAAGTAAGTAAGTAAGTAAGTAAGTAAGTAAGTAAGTAAGACTATAGTAGGAGGTAGGTAGTTTTATTATTTTAATATTAAATAAATATTATTTAATTTATATTATTATGATTGCTATGATTACAGTGAAAGCAGTAGGTTTTACATCCAGGTGACGTCACACATGCAAGGGTTCTCTCTCCGGTGTCTAGTGTCAGCAGAGCAGTGATGCACCTGAACGTGTTCAATGAACGGATCGTTCATGAACTCGTTCATATTTTGGGGACGAACGTGAACTGAACGTACTGTATTTCCGCTAGATGAACGTAATTGTGAACGCGTTCATTCTCGACGCTCTATCACAGTATAACTTCGTTCAAAAGTGTCCCAGATTTGGGACGGGTGCACAGCCGCACACACACACACACACACACACACCTTGGTGAGAGACTCGTCACTGCCGCGAGCTGCCCCTTCAAGGCAATGGTAGGTGAAACACTGATACATAAATCACAGTGTGATGGAAACGCCAGTATTCTGATTGCCGTCTGTGGTTCTATATGGGTTGTGGCAATAATTTTGACAAATAATAGCTCGCAGCAACGTATTGAAAAAAATAACTATAAACTAGTTCATTTTTGAAACCATGAACTTTAGTTCAACATTTTGATTTATGAACGATGAACTGAACTAGGTCATTTAAAAATTTGTGAACTGAACTAGTTCATGTAGAAAAAGAACTTTTCCAACACTGCAGGAGAGTAAAGACAGGGCAGTAAAGACAGGGTTCTCTCTCTCTGGTCTCTAGTGTCAGTAAAGACAGGGTTCTCTCTCTCTGGTCTCTAGTGTCAGTAAAGACAGGGCAGTAAAGACAGGGTTCTCTCTCTCTGGTCTCTAGTGTCAGTAAAGACAGGGCAGTAAAGACAGGGTTCTGTCTCTCTGGTCTCTAGTGTCAGTAAAGACAGGGTTCTGTCTCTCTGGTCTCTAGTGTCAGTAAAGACAGGGTTCTCTCTCTCTGGTCTCTAGTGTCAGTAAAGACAGGGCAGTAAAGACATGGTTCCGTCTCTCTGGTCTCTAGTGTCAGTAAAGACAGGGTTCTGTCTCTCTGGTCTCTAGTGTCAGTAAAGACAGGGTTCTCTCTCTCTGGTCTCTAGTGTCAGTAAAGACAGGGCAGTAAAGACAGGGTTCTGTCTCTCTGGTCTCTAGTGTCAGTAAAGACAGGGTTCTGTCTCTCTGGTCTCTAGTGTCAGTAAAGACAGGGCAGTAAAGACAGGGTTCTCTCTCTCTGGTCTCTAGTGTCAGTAAAGACAGGGTTCTCTCTCTCTGGTCTCTAGTGTCAGTAAAGACAGGGCAGTAAAGACAGGGTTCTCTCTCTCTGGTCTCTAGTGTCAGTAAAGACAGGGTTCTCTCTCTCTGGTCTCTAGTGTCAGTAAAGACAGGGCAGTAAAGACAGGGTTCTCTCTCTCTGGTCTCTAGTGTCAGTAAAGACAGGGCAGTAAAGACAGGGTTCTCTCTCTCTGGTCTCTAGTGTCAGTAAAGACAGGGTTCTCTCTCTCTGGTCTCTAGTGTCAGTAAAGACAGGGTTCTCTCTCTCTGGTCTCTAGTGTCAGTAAAGACCGGTGCACCGACACAGCAGGGAGAGTAGGAGCGGCGGTGAGCCGGAATTGTCGATATCGCCGCAGAGTAACTTGGCGGAGATCCAACGTGACGAGAGAGAGAGAGAGACCACAGATTCCTCTCAGGAGGACGTCTCTCTCTCTCTCTCTCTCTCTCTCTCTCTCTCTGAGCTGCGACGGGCCTGTGACCACGCAGCGGAGCCAGGAGTTAGCCGTTAGCTGTCGCCACGACGACATGCAGGCTTTCATCTCGCTGTCAAATGGATTCCTATCGATTCCACGCTGTGTCCCCGACCGTGTTGCACGGAGAGCAGGGGAGGAGAACTCAGTGGACCGGCGATCCACATTTAGACACCACGCACACACACACACATACACACACACACACACACACACACACACACACACACACACACACACACACACACACACACACACACACACACACACACACACACACACACACACACACACACACACACACACACACACACACACACACACACACACACACACAAGTCTAAGTCACATATGAGAAAAGAAATCAGATTTTGGCCACTTTCGTCTGCATTGTGGACGTGGCCTCGGTCTCACTGTCACAACAAGAGTGACCGAGAGTATGAAGGACACGACTCTTGTTATGTACAGTGTAGAGAGAGAGGGAGGGAGAGAGAGAGAGACAGAGAGGGGGGGGGGATAGAAAGAGAGGGGGGGATAGAGAGAGAGAGACAGAGAGAGAGGGGGGGGGGGTAGAAAGAGAGGGGGGGATAGAGAGAGAGACAGAGAGAGGGGGGGGGTAGAAAGAGAGGGGGGGATAGAAATAGAGGGGGGGGGTAGAGAGAGAGGGGGGATAGAAAGAGAGGGGGGGATAGAAAGAGAGGGGGGGATAGAGAGAGAGGGGGGATAGAGAGAGAGAGAGACAGAGAGAAAGAGGGGGGGGATAGAAAGAGAGGGGGGATAGAAAGAGAGGGGGGGGTAGAAAGAGAGGGGGGGATAGAAAGAGAGGGGGGGGTAGAGAGAGAGGGGGGATAGAGAGAGAGAGAGACAGAGAGAGAGAGGGGGGTAGAGAGAGAGGGGGGAGAGAGAGAGAGAGAGAGAGAGAGAGAGAGAGAGAGAGAGAGAGAGAGAGAGAGAGAGAGAGAGAGAGAGAGAGAAAATCTTCAACTCGTGCAAAATGCGGCTGCACGGATACTAACTAGAACTAGAAAATTTGATCACATCACACCAGTTTTGTCCGCCCTACACTGGCTTCCTATCCAAGCCCGTTCTGACTTTAAAGTGCTACTCCTCACCTACAAAATTTTAAATGGGCTTGCACCGCTCTATCTATCCGATCTCATCTCCCGATACTCGCCCGCTCGTGCCCTGCGCTCACAAAATGCGGGGCTTCTATCGATCCCTAGGGTTAAAAAGAAATCCGCCGGCCACAGAGCCTTTGTCTACCGCGCTCCCTACCTGTGGAACAAATTACCTGCCGTCATCAGGTGCGCCTGCTCTGTCGAAGCTTTTAAATCCCTGCTTAAGACTCATCTTTTCTCTCTCTCCTTCAACCTACCCTGATCTCACCTGGTCGGGGACTGACCTTTAGATTAATCTGTCTAGTTTAGTTAGGGTACAGGGTACTACATGGTACTACTGGGTAGTTTACTACAGGGTAGTTTAGTTAGGGTACAGGGTGCTGCATGGTACTACGGGGTACTGCATGGTACTACATGGCACTACGGGGTACTACATAGCTCTACATGGTACTGCGTGGCACTACCATGGCACTACATGGCACTACAGGGTACTACATGGTACTACATGGTACTACAGGGCACTACGGGGTACTACATGGCACTACAGGGTACTACAGGGTATTACATGGCACTACGGGGTACTACATGTCTGCTCTTTTGCAGCACCACAAACATGGGAACTCTCTAACTCTTAACAGTCAACGCGGTTTCATTGCTGGGTTAAGTACTTCTATTCTATTCACATAATATGCTTACTTCATATATCTATATCTACTCCATTCACATATATGCTTACCACTTGTATCTATTGCTATGTCCGCCCACTACAATCACATGAGCTGTCTAACGCCTGTCCCGTCTCCCTGTCCCCCTATGACTTGCTGTCCTGGAGTGCTGACCGGAGTGTCGGACATCCCGTGATGAAGGCCGGGAGGTTGCGACCCCCTCTGCGTGCCCCCCTGTCTCCGGAGGTCTCGTAGTGGTGACCGGAGTGCCGGACGTCCCGCGATGATGTCGGGGAGTTCGCGACCCTCTCTGCGCCGCCCCCTATCTCCCTGTCTCCGGCTGTCCCTGAGCAATGACCGGAGTGTTGAATGTCCTGTGACTAAGACGGGGAGGACGTGACCCTCTTTGCGCCGCCCCTGTGCCTCAAATAGATCCGCTATCAGCTCTATCTTTCAAAATTTTCAGTTGCTATCGCTATTTGCTTTATCTTTAATCTTTCAAAATGTTCAGTTGCTATTGCATGCACTCATCTGTGTTTCACCACACACATGAGTGCATGCTTACCAACTGTCCGTCTGCAACACTACTATCACCAACATCTAAGAAGGGAGATCCCCCCTTGAATGGCCCTTCTAAGGTTTCTCTCCTCCACACTGCCTGTGGAGCTTTTTTCCCTATTGTTAGGTTTTAGTGAGTTTTTCCTTACCTTCGCGTGGGGTATGTCTGGCAGTGCTTGCATTCTTTAATTTTTAATTTTAATTTTTTGCATTCATCTAAAAATGTTTGGACCTTATGGTGTTCTTGTTCTGTTCTTGACTTATTGTTATGTTTTCTTCTTGACTTGTTTAAAGAAGACCTGTACGGCCCATGGGGACATTAACGTGTGTTGTCGGGCCTTATAAATAAATTTGATTTGATTTGATTTGATAGAGAGAGGGGGGGAGAGAGAGCGAGAGAGAGAGCGAGCGAGCGAGAGAGAGAGAGAGAGAGAGAGCGAGAGAGCGAGAGAGCGAGAGAGCGAGAGAGCGAGAGAGCGAGAGAGAGAGAGAGAGAGAGAGAGTGAGAGAGCGAGAGAGAGAGACAGAGAGAGGGGGGGATAGAAAGAGAGGGGGGGGTAGAGAGAGAGACAGAGAGAGGGGGGGTAGAAAGATAGGGGGGGATAGAAAGAGAGGGGGGGGTAGAGAGAGAGGGGGGATAGAAAGAGAGGGGGGGATAGAAAGAGAGGGGGGGATAGAGAGAGAGGGGGGATAGAGAGAGAGAGAGACAGAGAGAGAGGGGGGGGTAAAGAGAGACGGGGGGGGAGAGAGAGAGACAGAGAGAGAGAGAGAGAGAGGATAGAGAGAGGGGGGAGAGAGAGCGAGAGAGAGAGCGAGCGAGCGAGAGAGAGAGAGAGAGCGAGAGAGCGAGAGAGCGAGAGAGCGAGAGAGAGAGTGAGAGAGCGAGAGAGAGAGAGAGAGGGGGGGATAGAAAGAGAGGGGGGGGTAGAAAGAGAGGGGGGGATAGAGAGAGAGGGGGGATAGAGAGAGAGAGACAGAGAGAGAGGGGGGGGATAGAGAGAGGGGGGGGAGAGAGAGCGAGAGTGAGAAAGCGAGAGAGAGAGAGAGAGAGAGGACCCCGTCACAAAACACCACTCACTCCATTGCATGGTATTAACGTCCTGTGGCATTTTAATTTGCCGTGGTGTAATAAGAGCCGGCAGTTTGATTCCGACAGCATATTGTGTGGAGTTGAGGTGTGAACACCGACGCCCCCGAGAGGGAGAGTTTAATATTATATACATACTGCAGACATTACTCCTCATCACACCCTGACCACGGGAAGGTCGAACCATGAGATGGAGGGCTAACGGCTGCTACAGTAGCAGGGGTATCTGCAGGCTTCAACTAGTTACATTTAAGACATTTTAAGACCTTTTTAATACCATTTAGAGCAACATTTTACACCAATTTCATGACCATAGTAGCAAAAAAAAAAAAAACACAGTGACACTGAACTGGCGGTTGCACAATTTAAATTTGTGCACGTTCCGTACAAGCTCTTGCCAGACGCACCAAGCTCCCGGTAGCCCCACAAAAACATTGCATATTTAATATTATTTCATCTCCCGACAGCCAGGCTGGCAATACCTGTGCAATACCTGTGCAAATTAAATGTAAGACTTGTATCACCGACTACCGCGGAAAGCCTAGGTGGAACTAAGTATAACTTGTACTACCGTCTGTTCACAATAAATGAAAAGAAACCTGGCCTCATATACATTTAGGATTTCTGTAGCTTTTTTCCTGTCGTACCGAACTCGTACCAAACCATGACCCCAAAACCGAGGTACGTACCGAACCGTGGCTCCTGTGTACCGAGGTTACGTACCGAACCGTGGCTCCTGTGTGCCGTTACACCCCTATTAAACAGCACGGTTAAAAAATGTAAAGGGACGGGCGAACTAGATCCATTACGGGCCGAGAGACGACAGCGTCAAACGTCCACGTCTAAACACGTTAGCGGGACAGCGCTGGAGCGAGAGAGGGTCATACCAATCGTCTTGTGGATTTATCTCGACTTCCTCTGTGGAAGATAAATAAATAACAAAATGAAAAAAAGGAACAACATGTTCGGGTCTGATGACGCATCTCCTCGTATCGAGTTTGACGTCTTTCAGACGGACACGTCGTTTTTGAATGGGGGCTGCTTCCCGCAACGGTGTGTCTGCCTTGTCCACGCATATTAGTGAATGGTAAATAAAGACCGGAGAGAGGAGCGGCTGAATACTGTATGAGGCTAAACGGTAAACACACCGCTACTATAGCGCCACCCAGACACTTCATTAGAGATTCATGAGGAGGAGTGAAGAAGAGGGACTATTGTGCCTCCTCGTCACCATAGGAACATCTCAGGCCTCCGCTTGACCCGAGCAGAACGGTACCCGGGGGGGGGGGGTGATGCTGCGCTCACAGCCTCGTTAGGAGTGGACAGAGTGGCTGGTAATGTGTGCTTGGTAATGGGGCTAAACAATTTGGGGGGGGGGGGGGGGGTATCTAATTTGTGATTATTTTGGCTGATAGCAGGTAACAGGTTGCAGGTAGCATTTTTTTGGATATACTATTTCTGGATATTGCAACTACTACAAAAAAACGTGAGTAACAAGTTTTTCTACAACTCTCAAGTTCAGACCTTTCTTTCAGAAACTTCAGAATGTTATCTTTCGAGAGAGACCAGGCGTATGCATGTGCTATACGTATAAAGTATTAAGATATACGCTTTTCAAAAAAAAGTATGCAGTCCTCAAGTTCAAGTTTAAAAACGGACACTTTTCAGTGGGCGCCAGTTAAGTGGTTAACGGAAGTCATAAAGTCAGTGCATTGTCTCTCTGAATATCTTCCCATGACGTCATGGCTTTGTTTAAAGCAGGAAGCTGCGGCTCCGAGCAGAGATATGGTGTTACGTGGCTCAGAGATATGGTGTTACGTGGCTCAGAGATATGGTGTTACGTGGCTCAGAGATATGGTGTTACGTGGCTCAGAGATATGGTGATACGTGGCTCAGAGATATGGTGTTACGTGGCTCAGAGATATGGTGTTACGTGGCTCAGAGATATGGTGTTACGTGGCTCAGAGATATGGTGTTACGTGGCTCAGAGATATGGTGTTACGTGGCTCAGAGATATGGTGATACGTGGGGCGACAGTGGCTCGGGAGGTAGAGCAGTCGTCTGGCAATCCGGAGGTTCCCAGGTTCGATTCCCGCTCCTCCCGGGCAGCGTGTGGATGTGTCCTTGAGCAAGACACTTAACCCCTTAATTGCTCCCGATGAGCAGGTTGGCACTGTGTATGGTTGCCTCCGCCGTCTGTGTGTGAGTGAATGTGTGAGTGAACGGGTAAAATGTGAGTAACAAATTGTAAAGCGCCACTTTGGAAAAAAGCGCTATATAAAAAAGCAGCCATTTACATGGCTCAGGCTCAGTGTACAAAGCGCACACTGTCTGCCATCACCGCTGTGACATGAAGGAACATGTGGTTTCAAGGCCACAGCTCATCCCATCAGTATGTAACACACGTGATTAACACTATGGCGTCCGAGAACGAGTATATACGTGTTTCGAAAAAGAGCGTTGTGGACCAGAGCCACGAGTATTTACGTTACGAGTATTATTGTTTTATTCCTTATTTATAACGCTTCTTAGGTACCCGATCCACTAGCAGGATCTTTTCACATATTTGATTTTCAAAACATGCAGTACCGGCCAGACCCGCTTAGGGGCGCCATCGCTCCACTGCAGTATCATTATGTGAATAAAAAAAAAATGCAAGTACAGTTCTGTGGGCGGATCATAGTTCCTTGATTCCAAACGAAGCCCCTCAATCTTGGATCAGCTTGCCGAGGTTTTTTTTCAGCGTGGAATAATGGGATTTATGATTAGCCAATGTGCATATCGATCTACCAGAATCCGATGACTGGTGAGGAAATGCTGCCGGCGATCACATGGCCTGACGGTAGGATAATATTACCCCAAATTACAGCTGGATTGGACATTGTTTTATAACGTAACGTTATCGGTCAGTGAAAATGCTATATTGAACGCACTCTATTGCTAATCAATAATAGTAATCGGCGTTCCCCGCCGCCCCCATTTCATCCGTAGATGCTCTGTAATAGTCCGGATGCTACGCAGTTTGTTTTATTTAATTCGTATATATACAGCAGGAATGGCGTTTGATATAACGGCGCCAACGTTTAGCCTTTTTGGCAGCCTCCTGCAGAAAAGCCTAGACGAAAAGTGCGATATACCTTATATTCACAACGCTATAAAATGACAACCAACCGATGGATTTTTATTTTCTTTAAGCCATTATGAAGGCACGGTTTATGCACTCAAGTGACAATGAGAATGGACAGATAGCAATACTATAAATGATATATAAAGCTCTTAGAAAGTACATCGGTTTGTTTACAATCTGCTGTCCTCTGAGGCCTAAATCGCCGCGCCCCGCCGGTCGCCATAGTGTTAAACATTCCCCCGGCACCCGTCATCATACATGCTCTGTTGTTAATAAAGCAATAACAAAAACGGAAAAAAAACATCATGACCTACTGTAAGTGGCACGCCCATCGCCCAACCCCCCCTCCCTCTCTCTCTCTCCAGTATAGTAGGGATGATGATGATGATGATGATGATGATGATGATGATGATGATGATGATGATGATGATTTAATTTCAAACCTTTATTTCAACTCATGAGACACTGAGGTTACCACCATTTACAGCGACAACACGCTTACAAAACAAGACACAGTTAACAGTAGATTCATACATATACATAAAGCCTTGGGTGATTTTCAGCTGCCACTGGGACAGGGTAGACAACAGGTCCCCCAGGGTCCATGGAGGAGGAGGAGGGGGGCGGCGGCGAGGGGATGCAGACCAGAGAAAGACTTTCGTCTTGTTTACATCAGGGTCCCCCATTTTCAATTAATCATGACACTGCGGTGGCCAGGAGCGCGCAACAAGATGGTATACATTATGGTATATGATTTATGAATAGTATATTCCACTATAGCAGTATATGGTGTGTTGTACATTTGAATCTAATCTAATTTTGAGAGTGCAAATGTAACAGTAAAGTGCAATAGTGATATACAATGAACAGGTGATTAAACTCTGTGTAAAATATATAAATTAGTACTACTGAGTAATAGTGCTAATCACTACTCAGATGTATGTATAGAGTTGTAGTATAATACAGTGATACTCACTTTGGTTGAATGGAATCATTGACACAGATACCATCCAAATAGTAGTTATCTTGACTTTAATGTGGGTCTAACTTAAAAACACATGAACACACAGTGCACTCGCTCACACCATAGGTCACTTTAAACACAAAGGACACTTTAAGAAAATAACTTGTTGTGATTAATGCATAATATAGTTAGTAATAGCAATTATAGCATAGGGGCATAGCAGTAAAACTATATTGTACATAGGACCCAGTGCCTTTAAGTAGTAGCTCAACATTGTATTGCAAAATCCTTGCCACAGTCCCAAAACCCCACTCGGTAGCTGATGGCGATGGAGTGGAAATAGTCTCCAGTTTGACAGGTACCTGCAACATAAAAAGAAAATAGCCATTAGAGAAGAAAACTGGGTATGGAAAATGACATGAAAATAGACACAGACTATAAATAGCTAATGCATATCACTCCTAGTTACGCAGTGCTCATATCCCTCCTAGTTACACACAGTCCTCATATCCCACATACACACAGTTGCGAGAGTGAGAGCAGCACATCACCAGAGTTATCAAGTGTATACAGTATGAAACATTAGTATTAGCTATCACGTTAGCTACCGGTGTGCGGCTAGCTAACGTTAGCTCTTGGTGAGTTATAGTTATTTTGCACTTACCTATAAACGCCCCTCCACGAAATCCACTTGAGTACAGCTCTGTAACAAAGTCCAATATGCCCTCGTTCATTAGATCCAAAGCATCAATTGCTTTTCCTCGACTCTAACGCTAGTTTAGCAGCTAATGGCTAATGGCTAAACAGCTGATTTTGTAAACATGAGGCAGAGTAGGGGCGGGTCTTCGGTGCGCTGGATGGATATAATTCCAACTTGACTTTGCGCCTCCTGGCGGCACAAAACAGAAGCCGCACCCACCCTAATAAAACCATTTGACGAGGGACGTTAACGGGCGGCAGAGGCCGTTGGAATGGCGGTAGGAGGGACCTCAATTTGCAATGCTGTAACTGTAGACACAATAAATAAAAAATAAACGATCGAAAATCAGTTACAAGTCGACACACGGTGGTCAGAGATCATACTTTTAAATGCAGCGAGAGAAGGAAGAGCCTTCAGCTTCAGAGTCAGTCGAAGGACATTCCAGGTGTTGGAAGCATCGAAGGAAAAAGCAGCTTTTCCTGGTTCAGAGCTAAACTGGAGGAACCCTGAGAACCAAGCAGTCATATGAACGTGTAGAATAGCTTCCAAGATTCAATACCAATGATAGTTATGCCTTTCAACCAGACCACGTGAGCGGATCGGCGCGGCCGAGAAATCCGCTCTTCGCTCTTTAAAGCTTGGTCCGCTCCGCTAATCGCTCATGTTGACCCCGCCCCCAAGTCGCTCTCCGCTCGCTCCCCACTCACCTTGAATCGAGCGCTCCCCGCTCCCCGCGCCAGATCGCTCGGCAGTTTTTCTTTTTCTTTTTTGGAGCATGGTGTAAATGAGCTCAAACTACAACAGTCTACACCCCCTGGGCCCCTTAACAATTGTTTGTATTGAGCCGCATTGTAATTGTAGCCATTCTGCAATGTTAAATAACGTTGTTTATCCATTCACTAGTTCTATTAAGCGATGATAGGCTAGCCGAGCCACAATGCTATGGTCGCTGCCATTAACGTTAGCATGTAAGCTAACGTCAACAACAATGGCGTCGATACCTTTTCTAACAGGAGAGTGAGTGTGGGCGTCATAGATATCTATGGTGGGCGTCTCTACAGTGACGAAGCCTGAACCCTTCTCATTGGTTGAAAATGGCCTTCATGTTTGTACATCGCCATCTGTTGCTTTGACATTGTACTGCATGTATATATTACATCAACAGTGTTAAACCACTGTGAGCGACCTGGAGTGGATTGGAGCGGAGGAGAACTCTCGCTCCGGACGTCGCGCCGACTCATTTTAAAACCCACTCCTCGCTCACGTCAAAACCGCCCGCTCCGCGCCCCGCGCCGCTCACGCTCCGATCCGCTCACATGCACTGCTTTCAACCAGAGAGGGCCATCCAACCTTTTCATAAAGGACACAGTGGTGGGTATCATATATGATATCATAAAGGACACAGTGGTGGGTATCATATCTATCATAAAGGACACAGTGGTGGGTATCATATATTATATCATAAAGGACACAGTGGTGGGTATCATATATTATATCATAAAGGACACAGTGGTGGGTATCATATCTATCATAAAGGACACAGTGGTGGGTATCATATCTATCATAAAGGACACAGTGGTGTGTATCATATCTGTCACCACCAGTAATAAATCTGAGGGCAGAATGATGGACAGAGTCCAGTGGTTTAAGAGTTGAAGCTGCAGCCTGCCTATAAATAGCATCAAAATATTCCACAATTGATAGAAAACAGCTTCAACAATCCTCGCTCTACTAATCATGGGAAAGCTGGATCTATTTCTGTACAGAAGCCAATTTTCTCAGCTTGGAAGCATTCATGAATATCCACATGGAACTTAAATGAAAATGTCTCATTGAGCCACACGCCAAGATATTATACTCAGCGACTCTCTCTATTCTGACTCATCATCATCATCATCATCATCATCATCATCATCATCATCATCATCATCATCATCATCATCATCATCATCAATATCATCATCCTTATCATCACCACCATCATGTTCAGTTTTTAATATTTTGGTAGGTAGGAAACAGATATTATCATGAGCAGATATGCATCAGTCCAGTACAAGGGAGTGATTTGCATGTGATGGCCACCTGTCTCTTTCATCAGTGGCCTGTTCTCTCTCTCTCTCCTCTCTCCTCTCTTCTCTCTCTCTCTCTCTCTGGCTGAGGCCCACTCTCAGTAAATAAAGCCTCCTTATTAGAACACTGTTTAATAATGGATGAGGTCTCTGATGACTTATTTTCTAAGACACTCTCCTCTCTTCTCTCTCTCCTCTCTTTCCTCTCTCTCCTCTCCATCCTCTCTCGCTTCTCTCTCCCGTCTCATCTCTCCTCCCTCTCCTCTCTCTCATCTCTCTTCTCTCTCTCTCTCCTTCTCCTCCCTCTTTCCTCTCCTCTCTCTGTAAACATATGTTTATATTGCCAAAGCCAATGTTAAAACCAACAAAACAAAGCTCATCTCTCTCATCTCCTCTCTACCCTCTTTCTCCCTGTATATCTCCTCTACCCTCTCTCCATCTTCTCCTCTCTCCCCTCTATCTCACTCTCCTTCTCTCTCTCTCTCCATCTCTCTCCTCGCCTCTCTCTCACTCCTCTCTCTCTGTATCTCTCTCTATCTCTCTCCTCGCCTCTCTCTCACTCCTCTCTCATCGCTCTCTTTCTGTCTCTCTGTCCTCTCTCTATCTCACTCCTCTCTCTCCTCTCCTCTCTCTCTCTCACTCACTCACTCCTCTCTCTCTCTCACTCCTCTATATCTGTCTCTCTCTCTCCTCTCTATCTCTCTCTCTATATCTCTCCGATCATCTCTTTTCTCTCTCTGTCTCTCTCCTCTCTCTCTCCCTCACTTCTCTCTCACTCCTCTCTCCTCTCCCTCATATCTCTCTCACTCCTCTCTCAGTCTCTCTCTGCTCTCTTTCTCTGTCTCTCTCTCATCTCTCCTATCCTCTCTCTCTCTCTCTATCTCACTCCTCTCTCTCTCCTCTCTCTCTCTCTATATATATATCTCTACTCTCCTCTCTCTCACTCCTCTATATTGGTCTCTCTCTCTGTCTCTCTATCCTCTCTATCCCTCCCTCACTCATCTCCTCTAATCTCATCTCTCTCCTCTCTCTCACTCATCTTTTCTCTCTCTCTCACTCCTCTCTCTCCGTCTCTCTCCTCTCTCCGTATCTCTCACTCCTCTATCTGTCTCTCTCTCTCACTCCTCTCTCTGCCTCTCTCTCCTCTCTCTCCGTCTCTCTCAGTCTCTCTCTCCTCTCTCTCACTCCTCTATCTGTCTCTCTCTCACTCCTCTCTCTCTCTATCTCACTCCTCTCTCCCCGTCTATCTATATCTATGTCTCTCTCACTCACTCCTCTCTCTCTGTCTCTCTCTCCTCTCTCCGTCTCTCTCTCCTCTCTCTCTCTCCTCTATGTCTCTCTCTCACTCCTCTCTCTGCCTCTCTCTCACTCCTCTCTCCCCGTCTCTCTCTCCTCTCTCCGTCTCTCTCTCCTCTCTCTCACTCCTCTATCTGTCTCTCTCTCACTCCTCTCTCTGCCTCTCTCTCTCACTCCTCTCTCCCTGTCTATCTCTATCTATGTCTCGCTCACTCACTCCTCTCTCTCTGTCTCTCTCTCCTCTCTCCGTCTCTCTCTCCTCTCTCACTCTTCAGGATTTCAAAGCAGGCGCTTCCTGTTCCCTTATCTCAGTCCCCTCTCGGTTCCGGCCATTCAGAGCCCTTCCAGGGGGCGCGCTGCAGCCGTGACCTCACTTCCTGCCTGGCTTCCTGTTCTCCTGCTCAGACCTCGCTCTGCCGTGGACACAGACGCCGGGTCAGGTGTTCTGCACTTTCAAAATGCAACTCCGTGCAGGTTTTGGTACATAGTGGTCAGACGGTGCTAATAGTTCTGGAGTTCTGCAGCCGTCAGTTCTCCAGCTGCTGTGTGGTGTGGAGCCTGACGGGACGTGGTTGGTGGAGTTTAGGGCTGCAACTAATGACTATTTTGGTAGTCAACTAATCTGTCGATTATTTTTTCGATTAGTCGACTAATCGAAAAACAATTATATACAAAAATAAATACATTTTTATTTTTTTTAAATATAATTTAAATTTTTTTTATTTTTTTTGCACTACCTATCTTTGTGAAAGTGGCTTCTCAGCTCTGGTCCAGCTGAAGACAGAACAGAGGAACAGATTGGACATTGAGCACGACCTCAGAGTTGCTTTGAGACTCTTGTCAGGACCAAACAACATCCCCAGTTATCCCATTAGTTCCCCCAAACTTACTGTCGGTCTGTTATGTTAAGCTAAGAAGTCTTCAGCTGGCTGGACCAGAGCTGAGAAGCCACTTTCACAAAGATAGGTAGTGCAAAAAAAAAAAAGATAATAATAATAATAATAATAATAATAATAATAATAATAATAATAATAATAATAATAATAATAATAATAATATATATATATTATTTTTAATGACTAATCGACGCAACAATTCCTCGTTGACGATTTTTTATAATCGACGTCGTCGATTATGTCGACTAATCGTTGCAGCCCTAGTGGAGTTGTATAGTGACCTGTATGTATTGAAGCAGTCTTTATGTTTAGATCGCTAGCATGGCTGATACATGCAAATATATTGTAGTCTTGTTGTTGTTGTTCTGACCAGGATTACGTTCCTTTTGCCCCCTCGATGCGCAGCACACCGAGTCTGACGTGGACGAGAAACACACACTATACAAACTATACACATGTATTTATTCCCTTTTATATTGTATTCTGAGCGGCATTGCAAATGATGGTAAAACCTCAAGGTCCATTTTGAGAATAAATAAAGGCTTCAATCAATCATATGTGTGTGCGTGTATGCGTGTGCGTGTGCGTGTGTGTGTGTGTGTGTGTGTGTGTGTGTGTGTGTGTGTGTGTGTGTGTGTGTGTGTGTGTGTGTGTGCACTCCTGCTCTCTTCCAAGCCAAGGTTGCAGCTTGCTGGTGCTTTGGCTGTTGTGTGGCTGCCCAGCGTGGGGAGGGGAGAATGTATTCACACACACACAGACACACACACATACACATACGCACACACACACACACACACACACACAGACACACACACACAGTCATTAGCAGGTATTCCAAGCAGACAGACAGCCACAGCTTGAAGCTTCACCCTGGAAGCCTCAGATGAAATGGCTCAAATAATGAGCCACATTATCAATCACAGGTAGGGGGGCAGCTGCTCACTGTACAGTATGTACCACACACATTACTGACACAGGAGGAGGAGAGGAGAGAGGCGAGGAGAGGCGAGGCGAGGCGAGGCGAGGCGAGGAGAGGAGAGGAGAGGAGAGGAGAGGAGAGGAGAGGAGAGGAGAAGAGAAGAGAAGAGAGAAGAGGGCATGAGAGGAGAGGAAATGAGAGGAGAGGAGATGAGAGGAAATGAGGAGGAGGGGAGATGACATGAGTGGAGAGAAGAGGAGATGAGAGAAGAGTAGAGTAGAGGAGGAGAGGAGAGGAGAGGAGAGAGGAGAAGAGGAGATGAGAGAAGGAGAGGAGGGGAGAGGAAATGAGGAGAGGAGGGGAGAGGAGAGGAGAAGAGAGAAGAGGGCATGAGAGGAGAGGAGGAAATGAGGAGAGGAGAGGAGGAAATGAGGAGAGGAGAGGAGGAAATGAGGAGAGGAGGAGGAGAGGAGAGGAGAGGAAATGAGAGGAGAGGAGAAGAGAGGAAATGAGAGGAGTTGATGGGAGAGGAGAGGAGAAGAGAGAAGAGGGCATGAGAGGAGAGGAGAAGAGCGGGAGAGGAAATGAGAAGAGGAGGAGAGAGGAGTGGAGAGGAGAGGAGAAGAGAGGAGAGGGAATGAGAGGAGAGGAGAACAGGAGAGGAGGAGGAAAGGAAATTAGAGGAGAAGAGGAGAGGAGAGGGAATGTGAGGAGAGGAGGGGATAGGAGAGGAGAGGAGGGCAAAGGAGAAGAGAGGAGAGGAAATGAGAGGAAATGAGAGGAGAGGAGAAGAGAGGAAATGAGAGGAGTTGATGGGAGAGGAGAGGAGAAGAGAGAAGAGGGCATGAGAGGAGAGGAGAAGAGCGGGAGAGGAAATGAGAAGAGGAGGAGCGAGGAGTGGAGAGGAGAGGAGAAGAGAGGGGAGGGAATGAGAGGAGAGGAGAACAGGAGAGGAGGAGGAAAGGAAATGAGAGGAGAAGAGGAGAGGAGAGGGAATGCGAGGAGAGGAGGGGAGAGGAGGGCAAAGGAGAAGAGAGGAGAGGAAATTAGAGGAAATGAGAGGAGAGGAGAGGAGAGGAGAGGAGAGGAGAGGAGAGGAGAGGAGAGGAGAGGAGAGGAGAGGAGAGGAGAGGAGAGGAGAGGAGAGGAGAGGAGAGGAGAGGAGAGGAGAGGAGAGGAGAGGAACACTAGCCATAGAGGGAGGAGCTCAAAGATCATTACCGGGGCAAGAGCTTTATTCGGGCCATGTCTGTTCTGGCTGAGTGGACGTCCGTGTAGAGCTCACAGGATTAGACTGGGGGGGGGGGGGGGGGGGGGACTCTGAGATCATATTGACACAAGGTGGATAAATCATAGAAAGAAAGATATTTAAATAATTTCATTAAATATGAATTAATTTAGTTAAGATAAAGAGGAAGAAAAAATTGCCTTCTTACTGTCTTTACTATTATATACTGTACCTACTATACTTATCATGCTACCTATCATGCTAATATGACTATTACACACTCAAGATCGACACTATTTGACAAGCAATACCAGTGACCCTTAGCTGCCAATTTGTACGTATCTTTGGATAAAAGCGTCAACTCGATGACAAAATGGAAATCTAAACATAAATAAATGGAATGTAAGAGCTTATGACTACAATGGAAGAGGTCATTTCAGAATCAGAATCAGAACCAGAAAGGTCTTTATTTGCCAAGTCGTTTTCACATATCAAGGAATTTGCTTTGGTTGTTTTCGGTGCGACATTAGCGGACAGACATTAACAGACAGATAATACAATAAAGAGGTGGAGTACTATAAAAATGAAATATGAACTAAGTTGAGCACAATAGAATATAATTAGGGATGTCCGATATTATCGGCCGATATTGGCATTAAAATGTAATATCGGAAATTATCTGTATCGGTTTTCAAAAACAAATATATATTGTGTAGTGATTGTACATAATTCACACAGAACTGTTGTGGGGAACATTGGTTCCCCCCGAACGTTATACCCGGACATTTATTTAACCTTTATTTACCCAGGCAAGCAAGTAAGAACAAATTCTTATTTTATTTATTGTCAAAAGTATGCATAATGTTGTGTTAATTCCACGACACAAGATATGTAATGTTAATTACCTGAAATGATTCCGTTTTTGGGGGGGGGGGGGAACCCTGCATATATCGGTATCGGAAATTAAGAGTTGGACAATATCGGTATATTAAAAAAAAAAAAAAAAAGCCAATATCGAACATCCCTAAATATAATCATGAAAAAAAAAAAAAAAAAATGTCAATGACACCACAGAGTGTATTATATAACTCCAGCCAAGGCCATAATCCCCTCCCTTGGGGAACTAGTGCCTAAACCCAGAGTGGAGCGCTTGGACTTATGAGTTCATCACAGTTCAGGGCAGCGGAAGCCGCCCGCCTGCCTGTTGCTCGCTGTGGGAACCTTTGGTGGATTAACGCCGCAGAGATCCCAGCGGCCACAACAAGAGCCTGACGACACATCTGTGACTGAACCTTGACGACACGCCCGGGGATCGAACACACGACGCCACTGAAGTAGGGATGTGACATGACTGACCAAAATCATTTTCGAATCGTCTACTGTTCTTAACTCATTCAGCGCCAGGGGTCGCTGTTTAACTTCTGGGTAGAACGCCATCGCTGTAAGTCAATGGGGAGACTGCGAAACTTGCGAGTGCTTAAAATATATGAAATATTATAGCTGTTACAAAGGGTCAGATTAAACCGAATATATATATTTATTGCTTGAGATCCCATGTATACTATTTGTATATCGTCTGATATCCCTTGTGTATTCTTTGTACATATACACGGAATATCCCTTTAACCTAGTACAGACCATAATATTTCGTTCTCCTATTGGAAGCGATCCCCTAGGCGCCAGCGACCATACCCCCAATGCCGAGTTCAAAGTCACCGCCACAGACATGTCTGTACATGCCCGGCTTTGCCAGGAATACGAGACAGAAATAAGGTTGGCACTAGATTATTCGCCGTACGTATAAATACGTTGCAGGTGGATACAGCAGTAGTCTTAGTAACAAGTTGAAGCCTCACCCACGATACAACGTGCGGTGAAGTAGGGCCCGTTTTGCCCCGAAATAGAGTCTTGTCTTATCCTAATACGTTCGTTCAACGTATCGTTCGCTCCTTACTAGTAAAGCCTTCATCACGAGTCAACGACCAAGTGAAGTGAGCAACCGTGCATCTAAATAGAGCACTTATAGCCGCGTGCGAATAGGATAGTAAAGTGTCAGAGCTTAGTTGAATAACGTCAAGTTCAACCTAGTTAATGTGAAGTACCGCGCACCGGAGAATCTACACCGGTGAATGCAGAGCCCTTTTCCGGCTGGATTATTATTATATTGCTTTGGACCAGGCTGTTGGAGCGGAGAAGAATCGTCTACACCCCACTACTGTGTGGGATTTACCCGTGAGGAACATCATTCGAACCCGTCTCTTGGAGAGGCTGGCCGGCTTTCACCTGTGCTGCACGCATACTGGGATTACAGCTGCTGCTTTCGTCTGCCGATCAGGGAGTAATATACCGCCTCCCATAGCAGGAGCTTATTGAGTCCCCGCTGATCCAGACTTTGCATTCGAACATTTCCTCCCCCTGCTGGCTTACAACCGGTGGGAACCCTACCAGTATCTCCCGCTACCTTCCTAGTGCACCATAGATATAATTCCTAAGATTCAGGTTGTATTATTATCTCCTGCGTAATATGAGAATGGACATACGTTATTGATTTGCCTACGCACATTCTTTTGCCTTATAAGCGCATCCAAAGTAAAGTATTGTTATACTATCAGTGCTGCTAATAAATACTCTTAAATCCAGATTTGTGTGGAAACCGTGTCATTGTGGAGGTGTTCTCATCATATACCTGTGTACTGTATGGCCAGTAGTAATGTACATAAGACGGTAGTGGTTTAATGATACCATACTTATTAATACAGTCAGGGAATTGTACCCCTCAGTTACAATAGCTATGGATCTAATAACACCGTCGATTGTCAGTGAGTTGCTTCTGGTCAACATGCAAGAAACAGATTGTTTTTTCATCTGTACATTTCCGTTTTATACCGTTTTGAATATGAGTATAGTTTGGGTGATTCTTAGTAATCCCAGGAAAAGGCCCTTTAGTGAAATCCAGTTATCACGTTGAAATTTTTCGCCCGATTATCGAATCTTCCTGAAATCAACGCTAGATTATCGTTATTATCCTTCCTCATGCACCCATGAAATGGGGCTTGGACCGGTGCGTGTGATTGGCGCTCAACGCATGGCGAGTTAACCCAACTTTTTCTGTGATTGGCGCTGAATGAGTTAAGACCGAATATTCGAAATTGTTATTTTCTGTTGCAGTTTAAATTCAGTTAAAATGTTCAGTTTCAGTTAAATTCAGTTATTATTTTTAATAGAATGGATCATTCAGGGGGCGGTCAGGTGGCGTAGCGGAGATTGCGTTCGTCACCAACGCCGGAGACGCTGGATTCGCCTGTTCGAATCCAGCTCCCGGCGTTGTCACCAGCTTGGCTGGCCGTTCACACTAATACAATTGGCAGTATTAGAGGGTGGGAAAGCTGGAGGGGTGGGTCCGGGTCGTTGTAAACAGCGACTCCTACATTTCAAGCCTTTATTTGTTTTAATTTTGATGATTATGTCTTACAGCTCATGAAAGCCCAAAATTCTGTATCACCAATACAAAATTCAAAATAGATGTATTTTTCTTTTGTATATAGAAATGTCAGCCTTCTGAAAAGTATGTTCATGTATGTTCACTCAGTACTTGGTTGTGGCTCCTTTTGCACAAAAGACTGCATCAATACAGCTAAATATATAGACTTGTCCACAATATTCTAATTTATTGAGCTGCACTTGTATATTGATATTCCTCTTTACTTACTTTTTTACTTACTTTTTTTTTACTGTATGAAGCACACTCAGGGGCTCATACAGAAACATCGTATCATGGGTGTGGGGTCGTAAAGGGGTGAACTGGTAATCCTTTTCTCCCCTTCTTTGATGGGCAGGGGTTAAGACCGGCGGCGTGGCTCAGGGGTAGGTGGGGCGGCGTGGCTCAGGGGTAGAGCGGGTTGTCCAATGATCCAAGGGTTGGTGGTTCGAATCCCGCTCAAGCCCATGTCCATCCCACTGCCGTTGTGTCCTTGGGCAAGACACTTAACCTACTTGCCTCGTATGAATGTGTATGCATGTGAATGAATGTTGGTGGTGGTCGGAGGGGCCGTAGGCGTTGATTATTCGCCACGCTTCCGTGAGTCAGCTCTGGCTGCAATTGTAGCTTACCACCACCGGTATGACTGTGTATGAATGAATAATGGACTCTGTGAAGCGCTCTGGGTCTCATGAAGAGCGCTATATAAATCCAAGTCATTATTATTATTATTATTATTCAAGGTTCCCGTCACGTTGCTGTTCGGCACGTTACAAGGTAAGAGGGGGGGGGGGGGTTTCCTGGTCCCACGCCCTGGAATATTGGGCGTGTGCACCGCAGAAATTCCCCCGCCACAGAGTACGTCACTGTGCGCGTCTCTGTTGGTAAGACTTCCGTGAGCTGTTCAGGTCCATATGATGGATCTGTTTCAGGGAGGGGTCAGGGCTCCTCCTCACGAAGCTCCTACTCGGGCCTTCTGTGAGTTAGGACTCTCCTTCCATGTGAGGGAGCCTCCTCAGAGTGCAGAGCCTCCTCCTCAGATTGTCAAGGTGAGTAGAACTCCAAAAAGGAGTTCTGCTCTATTGTGTGTGTATTCGATTCAATTCGATTATTGAGTGTGTATGGGTTCAGTGCCTCCTCCTCGGAGAGCCCTAAACCAAAATTTTACATGGCTCAATGTTGCAATATATTCTTTTCAATCTATACAGCTCACGTGGGAAGTCTCTCTGGGGATTTCAGCCTCCTCCCTATGGGAGGGTGGTGGGATGTAAAAATGTAAAAAAAAATTACCCTCAGCCTGCGTCACGAGGGATTCATGTCAGTCTGTGTTCTTTCTTTTTTGGATAAAAAGAGGAAGGTACATGAAGCACGACGGCTCCGTGTCGTTCTCCCAGGCGACTTGGAGGAACAATGTTTGGTGTCTTGCTAGACTATCCATTGATGTGTTTGGGTCTCGACGCATACATAGTGCTGGCTCAGGTGTGTTTCTGTTACAGGATCACACAAGTCAAGTCAAGTCAAGTCAAGAGTCAAGAGTTTTAATTGTCACGGCATACAGGTATACAATGAAATGCGGGTGGTCTTGCCCGCAACGATGTGCAATACAGTGGTACATATAATAGAATCAAAAGAAGAAACAACATTGTGCAGTAACAGATAGCAGGTAACATGGAGTGACATCTCGGTATCTGTACATAGTTATTTACAGCGCATGTGTGACATGCTAGTTAGCTTTGGTAGTGCAATACACTGTTCCTGTTATTCTAATTTAAAGTGACCTTTCCTTTGGCCATAAGTGTGCGTGTGTGCGACATGAGTGTGTGCCCGCTCATGTTAAAGTGTTAAGTGGCTGCTCGTGTGTGAGCGTGCACAGTGTGCGTGTCGTGTGTGTGTTCATGTGTGCTTGTGTGTGGACAGTTCAATGTTCTGAGCACTCAATGTACATTGTTCATGGCTCTGATGGCCTGGGGGAAGAAGCTGAGCCTAAACCGCTCTGTCCTAGTAGCTGAGATTTGCAGGCGTCTGCCTGACCTCAGCAGGTGAAACAGGCTGTTATTGGGGTGGTGAGGGTCTTTCATTATCCTGCAGGCTCTGGATTTGCACCTCTTGTTGTATAGAACCTGCAGGGGGGGTAGTGCAATACCCGTGGTACGCTCGGCTGAGCGCACCACTTTCTGTAGGGCCTTCTTGTCCTGTGCCGTGCTGTTTCCATACCAGGCAGTGATGTTTCCGGTCAGGATGCTCTCTACAGCTCCTGAGTAGAAGGACTGGAGTATCTTCCCCGATACTCTGAACTTCCTTAACTGTCTCAGGTGGTAGAGACGCTGTTTCGCCTTCTTTACTACTGTGCCTATGTGTGTTGACCATGTCAGGTCCTCTGAGATGTGGACCCCCAGGTACTTGAAGCTGCTCACCCAGGGGCTAAGTGCGCCTTGGTTGCTTGTTAAAACAGCGTTTTTATAGGGCAACTGGGATGGGGTTTTGTCTCTTCCGAGCGCCAGTTTACTAGGTTGTCTCGATGAATTCTCATTCATATCTGGGGGATGTTAACGGAATAGATCTGAACATAGGTAGAGGGGTCTCACGCCCTTGGGGTGGGCCACTGAGCACGGTCTAAATGAGGACTGTCTGGGTGGCGCCCTCTTTTCATGTTTTAGATCGACACGCATACCTACCCCCTCTCCTGGAGTGGGCATGTCGGCGTGGTTAGGACACGGGACTGGTCTGGTCACGCTGGTCCAGGTCAGTTAACCCGTTGTCCGCCGGGGATGCAGATCTGCTGTTCTGATACCCTGAGGGACTTGTGGTTTTTTCGGGGGGGAAAATGCCAGGTCGGTCCGGGTGTCACAGGGTTGGGCGCTATGGAGACCCTTGTTGGGTACATATTGTACTCTGCACTGTCGTAATGGCTTACGGCCATGCCAACCTGTACACGCCCGATCTCGGCCGCTACGCAGGTTTTGGTCCTGGTTAGTACTTGGTTGGGAGACCGCCTGGGAATACCAAGTGCGGTGTGCTTGGGGCTGGTTCTCCATTATTTTCGCTCCTCTCTCACGCGTGGCGAAGAGGGGGCTGTTGGGGTGGTCTTGGACCTCCTCTGGAACCCTGTGCTTCCCGTGCCGCCAGGCCCGGTCCGAAGTAATGTTTCGTCGACCCGTAGGCCTGGAATAACCCTTTTTTGAAAACTGAAACACTTGTACTGCGGTATATCCAGTTATGCCCGCAGGTGTGTTTGAGTTTTTTCTTGAGGGGTTATAGGAACAACCACCGCATAGGGTAACGACAAGGTGGTTGATTCCCTGGTGTGTTGGAGCAGTGTCAACTCCCGGGTTACCCGGTTGAGTGTGCCCCTGCACGTTCATGACGTCTGCCAATCATGTCAGCCTTCTCTGCCTCAACCCCTCTGGGTGGGTTTTTTTTAATGGAGGCTTGGTCATGCAACAACGCCAGCATACGCCCCTTCCGCCGGGGGGGCTGTTCTCAGCTAACTCCTTTGGCGCCTGTCTCGTCCGCAGTGCTCCAGGCTCAGGTTACAGCCTGTTGCCTGGTTTCCCCGGTGCGCTGCCTGCTTCCGTTGGTTAACCTTTTTTGTGTGCTTACGGCCATGCTGACTGCCTGTTCTGCAGGGTCAGTGTGCCAGGCGGTGTGCTATTGGGGGGAAAGGGCCCGCTCTTGGAGGGGCCTTATCCGAATACGCTGGCGATGTGGGGGGCGGTGTCACTAAGTGACCGCCTGGTGGGGTCTTGATGCCTGGCGTCATTGACCTCTCCGGGCCCCCGTTTTCCAGGGGATCCAGTCCCTTCAGTGGGTCTGGGTCTTCCTTCGCGCTCCGCTGCTACGGCCTTGCCACGGGGTTGGGTTTGCTCTTGACCCCGTGATTCTGGGGGCAGTAACGAGGTTGTTCCTTCCGTTCGTTCCCGGGTGGCATGCGGGTTGTGCGTGTGTGTAGTCGTGGGGTCAGGCCACGGTCTGCTCACCCTGTGCGCTGAGTGCCTCTTCGCACGGTCGGATCCGTCGCCCTCCCGTGATCCTCCAATAGGGGGGGTGCCCTCCATTGGGGGGGTCGGGGGGGCTCGGTCCTCCCTGATCTGATGGTTGTGGGGGGCCTCAGCGGGGTACATTTGTCGGCCGATGCCTCTCGCTCGGCCTCCCTTGTGCAGTAGTGACGCCGAGCGGAGCCATACGATACAGAACGTTAGGTTATGGCTATAACCAAGTTCTGTGAGTATTGGTGACGCTCGGCGTCAGACGCCGCTGCTGCCCTTGATCTCACCTTGTGGTGAAAGCTTGGGAAGGAGGCGAGTATGTGGCCCCACCCCTGCTTATGTAGGTAAGCTGATAGGGGTGTGGCCAGACGGATGTTGGGATGTAAAGGTACATTGTGGAATTTTTTATTCAGTGCGCGTGCACAAGCGAGGTACAGTGCAGTAGTGACGCCGAGCGTCACCAATACTCACAGAACTTGGTTATAGCCATAACCTAACGTTAACCTTTCACTACCACACTACAGACGGTTTAGTGAAAGCAAAGGGTTAACCGTCTAGTGGTTATGAAAGGGTTAACACCTTTGTTGTGTGGCAGTGAAAGGGTTAACCTGGATTGTCACAGTGAAAGGGTTAACCACTTGGTAGTGAAAGGGTTAACCTGTATTGTCGCAGTGAAAGGGTTAACCCTTTGGTAGTGAAAGGGTTAAAGGAATGTTCTCCCAGCAGAATGCCAGCAGGAGCTGCAGCCTCAGTAAGAGACACAGGGACTGTTCTGCAGAGCTGAGTGATGTTTATGGTGGACATTTAGAATATCATATTCTTTCCTTCAGAAATTGCTGTACAAGTAGAGGTTGAGTACTTTATTATCTAAAGATGGTAAGTTAGAGTGTTGTGTTTGTTCATAGTTAAAGACAGTAGAGGTTGAGTACTTTATTATCTAAAGATGGTAAGTTAGAGTGTTGTGTTTGTTCATAGTTAAAGACAGTAGAGGTTGAGTACTTTATTAGCTAAAGATGGTAAGTTAGAGTGTTGTGTTCATTCATAGTTAAAGACAGTAGAGGTTGAGTACTTTATTAGCTAAAGATGGTAAGTTAGAGTGTTGTGTTTGTTCATAGTTAAAGACAGTAGAGGTTGAGTACTTTATTATCTAAAGATGGTAAGTTAGAGTGTTGTGTTTGTTCATAGTTAGACATTAGAGGTTGAGTAAATATCTAAATATAAGTTAGATGTCAATGTTTTGGTTTGATTGTTTGTACTAGTAACGTTAATGCTAGTAGAATAGACACAACGTGAGGTAATCACCATCCATTTTAAACCGGTTATTACCTAATGCTAACGTTAGCAGATAGACGCGAGAACGTTAGCAGATAGACACGAGAGCCTAGGTAACGTTAAAGCTTGTAGAATGGACACAATGAGAGGTAACGTTAGCGTTAACGTTAGCATTAGCAGAATAGACACAACGAGAGTCTCGTTAATGTTGTTATCACAGCGCTCGCTAATGTTGTTATCACAGCGCGGCGTTTCCAATATTATAAATACGGAAGCAGCTGTTCTGCGAGGAAGTTACGGAGCTGTAGAGCGTCAGATAAGGGGGGGGGCGTAATAGCGTAGGGTCACGTGGGGTCAGCGGCCAATCAGAGCAACCCAGAAACGCAACTGCGTTGTAGAAAGCATACACGGGTCCCGGATGCTGAGCAACGACATGGAGGAATCACTTTGTTGTGTTCTTCCACTTCCTCTGGTGATCGGGCCTTCTCTCGCACTGCACCCCGACTCTGGAACTCCCTCCCCCAGTCCATCAGAGACTCCCCTACACTCTCCACCTTCAAAGCTCACCTCAAAACCCACCTGTTCTCCCTTGCCTTCAAGGCATAACCCCCCCCCCCCCCTCCAACCCGATTGATGTCTGTTCCTGTCGCTCTGTCTTTTTGTGTTATCTCATGCTGTTTCCCCCATGGTCTCATGAGTCATGACATCACATGTTGCTAGGCGGAATGTACCTTGAAAACACACGGAACACTAGCTGAACAACAACACAACAACAGAATGCCAGTGCCTCCATCGACGAGATCGATAACACTGCTGCTCTGAGAGAGAGGGAGTGGTCTTTCCGTTCACCACTATTCTAACTGCACAGAGAGCGTCCACATGCTACTAGGGCTGAGCCCAAACGTTCAGACCTTCGGACCTTCGTTCATTACGTATATATATTTTTTTATGTGTCTATTCATTCTGTTTAAACCAATGGGTTTTTTCTTCACAGTTGCAAATAAAGATTAGGCTACACTAATATTATAGTATTATACTATTATAGTATATGACTCGTAAAAATGTAAATAAAACATTTATCATAAATGATGTAGCCTATCTGCCTGCGCTTGGCACTCGGCGCTCCAGCAAGACGTCACCATCACTTTCGTGCCCTTATTGGATTATTTATGTTGACGAAACTGATGAGTTATATTCATCTAAGGAATTGTTGATTTAATAAAAAATTAAAAGACTAATTTAATCAGATTAATCACTTAATTCAAATTGAGAATTTAGTTTGAGGATATTTTATAAAAGAAGAATTTTTTATATTTTTATATATATATATATAGTTTTTTGTAATTAAAAACGAAGGTTCGAACGTCCGTTCGAAAAACCCTGACGAAGTTCGAAGCCCAAAACAGGCTTCGGGGACAGCTCTACGTGCTACACAGTTCTCAGTTGATTCTGGCTGTATGGCAGTGTGTGGGTCTCTTGACTGTGAGCACTGGCACCTCAAGACCTGCTTGAAGGAAGATACCAGTGTGTTTTTATTATCATTTATTTTTATTTATGGAAGCACCGATATCTGGTGTCTATAGGTTAAAACACTGGTGTCTGATATCTGGTGTCTAGGTTAAAACACTGGTGTCCGATATCTGGTGTCTAGGTTAAAACACTGGTGTCCGATATCTGGTGTCTAGGTTAAAACACTGGTGTCAGATATCTGGTGTCTAGGTTAAAACACTGGTGTCCGATATCTGGTGTCTAGGTTAAAACACTGGTGTCAGATATCTGGTGTCTAGGTTAAAACACTGGTGTCAGATATCTGGTGTCTAGGTTAAAACACTGGTGTCAGATATCTGGTGTCTAGGTTAAAACACTGGTGTCCGATATCTGGTGTCTAGGTTAAAACACTGGTGTCAGATATCTGGTGTCTAGGTTAAAACACTGGTGTCCGATATCTGGTGTCTAGGCTAAAACCCTGGTGTTTGATACCAGGCAGATACTAGGTTAAAACACTGGTGTCCGATATCTGGTATCTAGGCTAAAACACTGGTGTTTGATACCAGGCAGATACTACAGTAGACTAAAACACCGGTGTTTGATACCAGGCAGATACTACAGTAGACTAAAACACCGGTGTTTGATACCAGGCAGATACTAGGCTAAGAAAGGGTGTCACTGTCAAGATAATGTCCCCAATACTAAAATATAATACCAAGAGCTGCGTAGGCTATCAAATGTTGGAAAAGTAAGGAGACTTGATTTCCTGCATTTTTTGTAGCGGGTTATATCTCAATCATTCTTTTGTCCAATGACATCAAACTAATGTACACGATCAATGCTGTTCAGTAAAAGTCATCGATCAGATCTGTATACAGGTGCTCAGTATCTACTGATACTTTAGATTTAGAAGAACTAAGAACGGTCACAGCTCTCACTTCCCTCATCGCACTTCCACGTGTCATTGTTCAGAGAAGTTGCCATCGTTGGTTTTGATTTCAGGATCCCTTTACTGAACGGCTACTTGACACTGAGTGACAGGAGTTTGTACTATACTCCCTGTAAAACCCCCACACTGGCCAGAGGGTAGAGAAGTGAACGAAGAGAGCAATAAAAAACATTACAAAACTAGAAGTGCGCTCAGAGAGATGAGGCTGCACCCTAGTTCAAGTTCAAGTTTGTTTATTAATTGTCATAGTAAAATACAGAATACTTTATCATGAAATGCTTGTTTCTGTATGAGCCCCTGGGAGAGTGCTAGATACAAATAGATAAAAAAAAGTATAAAATAGAAAAAGTCAAAAGTACGTCAAATAAAGTGTTCAGTCAATATACACAATATACAATACAGAGTAAAAAGAGTAACAGTGAGGTACAATGCAGAAATGGGATGAGGTACAAAGAGCCTAGAGCCTGCACCATAGAGCCTGTCCTCTGGGTAACCTAAGCTATGTATCAGGAAGCTCCAGGTGGTCCAAAACAGGGCAGCACGGTTGGTACTGGGCTAGGGCTGGACGGTATGGTCTAACATTTCTATCACGGTATAATTTGAAGCATAGACGGTAACGGTATATATCGCGGTATATTAATTTATCTTAAAATGGCTAACGTTAGCCCGTTGCTGCGCTAAAGCAAGTCTCCTCTCAGCCTCCTTAGCCAAATTGAAATGCCCAAACTATATGACAAGGTCCGTGAGCAAGTGGAGAAAAACTCAGTACAATTAAACACTATGCAACGACCACTGCAAACGTTGAGTGAATCGTCAAGTAACGTTAACGTCATTGCTACTGCTGTGACTAGCTGCTCTAGTCTACCGGTCACAAGGTATGAATGTATAATCAAAATCCATACCGTAGCGCAAATTCATACCGTTTATACCGTATACCGTTTATACCGTCCACCCCTATACTGGGCTGCTCACTAAGGTCTAATGTGAGCCGTATGCATGCCCGCCTCTCTTGGCTTAACGTTGAAAATACTGTAGGTTGTCTTTTAATACACTTGTGGTGTTCAAGTTGGTCATGAGCAGTAAAACTCCTGTTTTTATACATAAACAGATTGTTTATAGTAATACTGTGCATGCAGGGGAGGAAATTAGGCCACTTTACTCGCCAAATGCGAGTATTTTTTACGTTTGGCGAGTGATTCATGAAGACCACTCGCCAGTCTGGCGAGTATACAAAAAAAAAAAATAATCTGCAATCACTGCACTGGCAAACGGTCCGCGTCTTCTGAGTGCTCGCTTTAGTTGACAGTGCCACGAGAGCACTGCACAAGACCACCCGCGGACATATAATGTTTAATAAAAGTTTGCGCAGTACTGGCCAACCCGCGGACATATAATGATAAAAGTCCTGCGTTACTAGGCTAGCCATCAGGAGCACTCTCAAACGGATAACGTTAAACACAGCAGAAGATGGAAAACAGACAGACTGACCAACGGGGAACTGCATCCAACCCTAGTACAACCCTCGAGTATAAGTTACTAAGGACACATTTAAATCACAGAGGTGTAATGTTAGTCTACTGGAAATGTATACAGTGGTTAGCTTCTAGTTTTAGCGATAGCTGCTTGCTAGCTAACGTTAGCCCCGTGTGCTCAAAGCAGCCAGCTAGGTGTATCTGTTATGACTATAATGTTTCCAAAAAAGCACCGGACTACGACGTAAGGTTAGACATTTTATTTCATGCTCAAAAGCCCCTGGCTTGCACATCGCAGTCACGAAAGGGGCTAGCTCAACCAGTGCACTGTGTACAACAGCACACCAACCCAACTGACGTTATCACAACACTTGACGGTACTGTCGTAAGACCACCGTGCTGTCTTAAAGGCACAGTGTGCCTACCCAGATGCATACACAACATTGACGAGGCTTGACAACCGAGGTTCAAAGTTAACTTGATTGATTGAAAACTTTATTAACAGATTGCAGAATGGGTACAATACAGTACGGCATTTTCAATTCATCATAACATATGACATACAGATAGACTACTGCTACATCTATATATTTCACATCTATCTATACACTTCACAACATACTTCGGTTTTTTTCTTTCACTGCCCAACCCAGTCCAACCCAGCATCTTTCACTGCCCAGTTCAGCCCAACCCAGTCCAGAATAGATACCTCTTTCATGTTAATATGTTTTATGCTAATATTGTGAAGAGTAGAGATTAATGTTTTATGCTAATACATATTTTAAAGAGTAGAGACACGGTGTGATTATTTTACTATGATTGAAAATCTATTTAGACGAAGACATACAAAGAAGTAATTATCACAATTAGCGATTTTTTTTGTCTGGTAAAAAATCTGTTTGGCTGGTAAAAAAAATCAGATACTCGCCAGTTGGCTGGTAAGCCAAAAAGTTAGTTTCCTCCCCTGTGTGCATGATCATTACACTAGAGGTTGCAGTATTTTTAGATCATTGACTCTTTGGAATAACCTGCCTCAAAACCTCTGCTGCATTTACAGTAGATTCACTTTAAAAAAAAATCTTAAATTGTATTTAACACTGTAAAGTATTTTTGTTTAGTTTTTTTAGTTTTCTGTTTATTTGCTTGCATGTAATTTTAGCCATCGTAATTGTTAGCTTCATTATGCATTGTGTGTTGAGTACTGACTTTTAATAATGTTGTTTTGCAACAATAATTGTTTTTGTATGTTTTTTGTGTGGACCCCAGGAAGACTAGCTGGTTGCTATGGCACCAGCTAATGGGGATTCGTAATCAAATCAAATCAAAAATCTAAAATCTAAATCAAATGTAGCCAACCCTGCTAGCAGAGCAGGCGAGCGTATAAAGCACATCACAGATGCTTGAAATGTGTGAATTTAGTGAAACGTGGCCTATAAACGACAACACAGCTTAGCTGACACAACCTCGTTGTCGTAGCAGGACATCACTAAGGCTGACGTGTGTCGAGAAGTTCAATCGCATCGACATCCGCAAAGCAGCCGGGGGCCAGAAGACGGCATCCCGGGCTGGGTGATCAGAGCGTGAGCGCCGTGGGCAGCTGGCTGGTTTCTTCGCGGATATATTCAACAACCTCTCCCTCTCCTCTGGTGCAGATCGCCTCCCGCTCTACGTCATCCACCGTTGTGTTCCGGTGTCAAGAAAAAAAACAAGGTAACTATCCGACCTCCAGTCTTTCTAGACGCCAGATGGTGAGAATGGGCTGAAAGTAACACCTCTGCCCCCCCCCCCCCCCTCCCCTGACCCTCAACACAGGAGCCCCTCAGGGCTGCGTTCTGGGCCCCCTCCTCTACGCCCTGTACACCCTGCACGTGATGCGTAGCCACACACAGCTCCGACACGGTGATTAAGTTCGACACACACCAGGCCTGATCTCCGACACAGACGGGACGGCCTACAGGAGAGAGAACACAAACCTGTGGTACCAGGTGAACAACCTCTCTCTCTCTCTCTCGATGTGGATAAGACCCAGGAGCCGGTCACAGACTACAGGAGAGAAGCTAGACCCTAGATCAGCGGGTCAGTGGCGGAGAGAGTCTGCAGCTTCCAGTTCCTCTGTGTTCACATCGCAGAGAAGCTCAAACTGGGGGACGAGAAGGGCACAGCAACTCGGGGGAGCTAAAGACATTCGGCACGGGGCCCCCCAGACGCCGAGGGGCCCTGCAGAGGCGCGGCCGAGGGGAGCATCCCCGACTGGGCGCAACCGCTCCGCTCCGCCCCGCCCCCTCAACGACGAGGCGACGCGGAGTCGTGCGGACAGCCCAGAGCATCGGCCGCCGACGTGAGCTTCCCTCCGTCAAGGATATATATATATAACAGACGGTGTGTCGTCAGCGAGGGCCCGCGGGATCATCAGAGACCCCGCTCACCCCAACCACCGACTGTTTCAGCCGATGCAGTCTGGCGAGCGATGATGCTGTTGGCCACAGAGCCGGAACCCACCGGAACCAACCGGCTGAGGGGACAGTTTCCCCCCCAAAGCAATCAGGCTCAGGAACAAAGAACACTGACAGCCTGCTGCTGCTGCCCACCCAGCACTCACACACGCAGGCTTTAACACACACACACACACACACACACACACACACACACACACACACACACACACACACACACACACACACACACACACACACACACACACACACACACACACACACACACACACACACACACACACACACACACACACACACACACACACACACACACACACACACACACAGGCTTTAACACACACACACTCACACACACAGGCTTTAACACTCACACACACAGGCTTTAACACTCACACACACACACAGGCTTTAACACTCACACACAGACTTTAACACTCACACACACATACTTTAACACTCACACACACAGACTTTAACACTCACACACACAGACTTTAACACTCACACACACAGGCTTTAACACTCACACACACACACAGGCTTTAACACTCACACACACAGACTTTAACACTCACACACACAGACTTTAACACTCACACACACAGGCTTTAACACTCACACACACAGGCTTTAACACTCACACACACAGGCTTTAACACTCACACACAGGCTTTAACACTCACACACACAGGCTTTAACACTCACACACACAGGCTTTAACACTCACACACACAGGCTTTAACACTCACACACACAGGCTTTAACACTCACACACACAGGCTTTAACACTCACACACACAGGCTTTAACACTCACACACACAGGCTTTAACACTCACACACACAGGCTTTAACACTCACACACACAGGCTTTAACACTCACACACACAGGCTTTAACACTCACACACACAGGCTTTAACACTCACACACACACACACACACACAGGCTTTAACACTCACACACACACACAGGCTTTAACACTCACACACACAGGCTTTAACACTCACACACACAGACTTTAACACTCACACACACAGACTTTAACACTCACACACACAGACTTTAACACTCACACACACAGACTTTAACACTCACACACACAGACTTTAACACTCACACACACAGACTTTAACACACACACACACAGGCTTAAACACTCACACACAGACTTTAACACTCACACACACAGACTTTAACACTCACACACACAGACTTTAACACACACACACACAGGTTTTAACACTCACACACACAGGCTTTAACACTCACACACACAGACTTTAACACTCACACACACAGGCGTTAACACTCACACACAGGCTTAAACACTCACACACACAGGCTTTAACACTCACACACACAGGCTTTAACACTCACACACACAGGCTTTAACACTCACACACACAGGCTTTAACACTCACACACACAGACTTTAACACTCACACACACAGACTTTAACACTCACACACACAGGCTTTAACACACACACACACACACACACACAGACTTAAACACTCACACACACAGGCTAAACACTCACACACAGGCTAAACACTCACACACACAGGCTTTAACACTCACACACACAGGCTAAACACTCACACACACACACACACACTCACACACACAGGCTTTAACACTCACACACACAGGCTAAACACTCACACACACACACACACTCACACACACAGGCTTTAACACTCACACACACAGGCATAAACACTCACACACACACACAGGCATAAACAACTCACACACACATACTTTAACACTCACACACACAGACTTAAACACTACTCACAGTCTCACACACACAGGCATAAACAGACCCACCAGTCACACACGCAGACTTAAACAGACCCACCAGACCAGTCACACACACAGACTTAAACAGACATAGAAAACACAGAAAACATAAAACAATCTATACACACACATGCTCATTTACTGGGGCATGCCTACGCGCATATTACACACATTACACACATACTGTGATTGCTAGGGGTGGGGGGAAAAATCGATACGTAGTAGTATCGCGATACTTTGCGTGGCGATACTGTATCGATACAGGGACGCCAATTATCGATATTTAATTATTCATAAGGATTCATAATAAGGAAGTTGCATTGTTCATTTCAATACCTGTAATAGTACAGTAGTCCACACACACACACGCGCACACACACACACGTGTGCATTCAGTTAAGTTGGAATATGACTAATACAAACAGTTCAGTTTGTCAGGTACATGCAACACAGATTACAGTGTTTACATCCGTCTGCTTGAGAAAATGCCATGTTCTGCAATAAAAATTATTGAAGTGAGATGAACAGACTGAACTTTATTTTATTAGATAAAACATGTTGACAAAGTTTTACTGTGGAGTTGAAAAAAGGTAATAAATTAAATGTGATCAAAAAATAAAAAATAAAAAATCGCAATACTCAGCGTATCACGATATATTTAGTATCGCGATACTATCGTATCGTGACACAAGTATCGCGATAGTATCGTATCATGAGGTCTCTGGCGATTCCCACCCCTAGTGATTACTGTGCTATATTTAGAGCTATGTTGTACTGTACTATATTTAGAGCTACGGTATATTGTACTGTGCTATATTTAGAGTTATATTGTACTGTACTATACATTTTAGAGTTACATTGTACTGTGCTATATTCAGAGTTATATTGTACTGTACTATATTTAGAGTTATACATGTTAGCATGATAGGAAGTAGTATAAGCATAGTAGTAAGGTACAAAATAGTAGAAAGAGAGTAAGAAGGTTCATTTAGTTTTGAAGGTCTATCGCCCTCAGTACTGACTTCAATGGATGATGGAAATTCATTAAAAAATAATACTTCTGGGTTTAATCGCAACCCCCCTTGTCACACCATGTGTGTGGGTATAACAGTCTACACTCTAAAAAGCTCAATTTAATCTTGTATAGAGTCAAGCAATCTGCCAACGGGGTGAGATAATTGACCTATCTCAAACCTCGCTCTCTTTTATTGATCCCCCCAATCATGGTTGTGATTGGAGGATTAAGAAAAGAGGGCCGGGTTTGAGATTATGTCAATTACACTTGAGCTGATACAAATGACCTTGTTCCAAGGATTTACTCAAAAACAAGCAATGATTATGTTGTGATCTGCCTCATGTCAAGATATCCTTGAAAAAGCTCAGTTTCGTTTGGAATAAACCGTGGGCAGGGACTAACAGGGACTAACATAGACTGTTGCCAGGAGCTGGAGAACTAACATGGACTGCTGCCAGGAGCTGGAGCACTAACATGGACTGTTGCCAGGAGCTGGAGAACTAACATGGACTGCTGCCAGGAGCTGGAGAACTAACATGGACTGCTGCCAGGAGCTGGAGAACTAACATGGACTGCTGCCAGGAGCTGGAGAACTAACATGGACTGTTGCCAGGAGCTGGAGCACTAACATGGACTGTTGCCAGGAGCTGGAGCACTAACATGGACTGTTGCCAGGAGCTGGAGCACTAACATGGACTGTTGCCAGCAGCTGGAGAACTAACATGGACTGCTGCCAGGAGCTGGAGAACTAACATGGACTGCTGCCAGCAGCTGGAGAACTAACATGGACTGCTGCCAGGAGCTGGAGAACTAACATGGGCTGTTGCCAGGAGCTGGAGAACTAACATGGACTGTTGCCAGGAGCTGGAGAACTAACATGGACTGTTGCCAGGAGCTGGAGAACTAACATGGACTGTTGCCAGGAGCTGGAGCACTAACATGGACTGTTGCCAGCAGCTGGAGAACTAACATGGACTGCTGCCAGGAGCTGGAGAACTAACATGGACTGCTGCCAGGAGCTGGAGAACTAACATGGACTGTTGCCAGGAGCTGGAGAACTAACATGGACTGTTGCCAGGAGCTGGAGCACTAACATGGACTGTTGCCAGGAGCTGGAGCACTAACATGGACTGTTGCCAGGAGCTGGAGCACTAACATGGACTGTTGCCAGCAGCTGGAGAACTAACATGGACTGCTGCCAGGAGCTGGAGAACTAACATGGACTGCTGCCAGCAGCTGGAGAACTAACATGGACTGCTGCCAGGAGCTGGAGAACTAACATGGACTGTTGCCAGGAGCTGGAGAACTAACATGGACTGTTGCCAGCAGCTGGAGAACTAACATGGACTGCTGCCAGGAGCTGGAGAACTAACATGGACTGCTGCCAGGAGCTGGAGAACTAACATGGACTGTTGCCAGGAGCTGGAGCACTAACATGGACTGTTGCCAGCAGCTGGAGAACTAACATGGACTGCTGCCAGGAGCTGGAGAACTAACATGGACTGCTGCCAGGAGCTGGAGAACTAACATGGACTGCTGCCAGGAGCTGGAGAACTAACATGGACTGTTGCCAGGAGCTGGAGAACTAACATGGACTGTTGCCAGGAGCTGGAGAACTAACATGGACTGCTGCCAGGAGCTGGAGCACTAACATGGACTGTTGCCAGGAGCTGGAGAACTAACATGGACTGTTGCCAGGAGCTGGAGCACTAACATGGACTGTTGCCAGGAGCTGGAGCACTAACATGGACTGCTGCCAGCAGCTGGAGAACTAACATGGACTGCTGCCAGGAGCTGGAGAACTAACATGGACTGCTGCCAGGAGCTGGAGAACTAACATGGACTGTTGCCAGGAGCTGGAGAACTAACATGGACTGCTGCCAGGAGCTGGAGAACTAACATGGACTGTTGCCAGCAGCTGGAGAACTAACGGCTGCAGAACTCGAGAACTATTAGGAATGTCTGACCACTAAGTGTGTCTGACTCTTAACCACCAAAACCTGGCTGCACGGACTATAACGTATGACGTATATCATGCCAGTTAGGGTACCTTGTGTTTACTGCACCTTGTGTATACTGTACCTTGTGTATACGGTTTACTTTTGTTCTCTGATATAACTGACGGGACATACACAGTTTATTTTTTATTCATATCTAATTGTATTGCCTATATGTACGTCTTTCTACTATTACCCTGCCCATACCTGTACCTCCCCTCCCCCCTCCTCCATGCTGCTATGATGACTGGATTTCCCCAAGGGGATCAATAAAGGAATATCTTATCTTATCTCATCTATAATTCAACTGAAAAACAAAAACATGACCTAGCTCAAAGGCTTGACCCGACTCAAAAACTACTTTTTATTATAAAAAAACTAAAAAAGACAATGATCTTGTTTTTATAATCACTGGAAGCCAAAAATGTTAATTGAAAATAAAAACGTGATTAATTGCCCAGTCCTAGCCGCTAATGCCGATGTCTAGGTATGGGTACCGAACCGAACCGAAATAAGGGTGCCGACCGTATCACGTCGGTACAACCGAGTACCGATTCACGTGAGATCCGCCGGCGCCACATTTCGGTACTGTAAAAAAAAGAAAAAAAAGGACATTTAAATGTTTATATATTTTTTTTAAGTCCTATTACATCAGCGTTTAGTTTACCGCGAAACTAAACCTATGAAGTGTGCCGCACGTTCACGTCAACGTTCACGCGCACAATACACGCTTACCTAGGATTTGACTTGATTCAACAATAAAGCAGTCGGGGCAATGGCAAGCCGAAAACGGTTGCAAGTGTTGTTACACTTTACAAAGCTAGATGCAGACAACGCTTGCTGCAATATTATATACAGTATATATTATTAACAATATATACTATATATTAACAAAATGATAATAAATTATTTGAAGTTAGATTTTTTTTTTTTTTTTTTACAACTGAGGTAAGTAGATTACATTTTTAGAGACTAAAGTACAGAAAAAAGGTACCGTTGGGTACCGGTATCGATTCACAGGTACCGGTACCGGTATCGGTTCAAATGTGAAAGGTTCCCAACCCTACCGATGTCACAATAGGCTACCGGTCAGTCGGTCATGGAGAGCTGGAGTTCAGAAGAGTAAACCTGAACACACCTCTGAGTAAATCCCATCTCATCTTAATTGAGCTAATCCTATCCTACAGTATGTCAGAGAGGGTGACATATTACCACGAGCCGTCTCCGTGTTCGCGGGTGTCATTAGATGGCAAAGTCCACCTATTAGAGGTCCGAGGGGGTGGAGGGGGTATTAACTGCGGCTTCTCATTACTGCCTGTCGCGTCTAATGGCAGCCGGGTGCTGGAGAAGAGACCGGATGAGTCACTGCGGTGTGGTGGCGAGTGGCAGAGAGGGAGAGCGATGTCGAGTGCACCATTGCACCCTATATATGCCATTGCAAGTTGCCCATCTCTTCCAGTTGTTGGGCTGGCTCCCGTCTGGAAGCCAGGTCCGTTCAACTTCAGCTCAATATAGTTCACAACATTTATAATAATAGGGCCCCCACTTATCTTACAAATTATTTTCAGCGGAACAGGGACATGCAAACCCATAACACCAGAGCCAGCATTGCCGTCCTGTGTATTCCAAGTGTATAATATGGGCAAATGTTCTTTTAAATTCTGGGGAGCCACAAATTTGGAATTTGCTACCTTCAGTCAAATCATGGCTCCTCGACAATGTCAAAAACTAGATTTAAAAATGCATGAAAATGTTGTCGGATACATTGTTGCCTGTGGCTACGTTTGTACTGCATTTAAAATGTACATGTCTATGTAGTTTGTCAAATTGTTATGTGTGGTCATGTTTTGTATTTGCTCGTCTGTCTGAGACCAAGGACCACAATGGAAATAAGTCTTGACCTTTTTGTGTAGCATCCTTGATGTTTTCTGGAATCTTGTATTTTTTTTAAATGTCAAATCAAATAAAATCTACAAGCACGCAGATTTCCACGATGGCTCTCTCTTGTGGTTCCCTCGTACCTAAGCGTGTTTCTGTGCACTAAACAAAACAAGTATGCCCTTCGTTCCCAAGATTCTCTGAAATTGGATGTTCCCTATATGAGAACTAAATTGGGGAAAAAGGGCTTTTAAATATGCTGCTCCTTCATCCTGGAACAAGCTACAACAGGAGGACCTACAATTTGCCAGGACTGGTCACCCTCTGAGAATTAAAAACCATCTTAAACACCTATGAACTCAGTTCCCTCGGACGGTGCAACCGTGTTTGATAACTTGCCTGAAATTGGATCTTGCTGTGAATGTTTTATCTGTATTTTATTGTGATGTTCTTTTTTCTATGTTGAAACGTTCTGCTGCCTTGCTTGGCCAGATCGCTCTTGAAAAAGAGATTTTAATCTCAATGATGCTTATCTGGTTAAATAAAGGATTTATTGATTGATATGGGCCGACATCTCCTCATAGTGACAGAGGGGAAGCTAAATGGTGCGGCATCTCCTCACAGTGACAGAGGGGAAGCTAAATGGTGCGGCATCTCCTCACAGTGACAGAGGGGAAGCTAAATGGTGCGGCATCTCCTCACAGTGACAGAGGGGAAGCTAAATGGTGCGGCATCTCCTCATAGTGCCAGAGGGGAAGCTAAATGGTGCGGCATCGCCTCACAGTGGCAGAGGGGAAGCTAAATGGTGCAGCATCTCCTCATAGTGACAGAGGGGAAGCTAAATGGTGCGGCATCTCCTCACAGTGACAGAGGGGAAGCTAAATGGTGCAGCATCTACTCACAGTGACAGAGGGGAAGCTAAATGGTGCGGCATCTCCTCACAGTGACAGAGGGGAAGCTAAATGGTGCAGCATCTCATCACAGTGACAGAGGGGAAGCTAAATGGTGCGGCATCTCCTCACAGTGACAGAGGGGAAGCTAAATGGTGCGGCATCTCCTCACAGTGACAGAGGGGAAGCTAAATGGTGCGGCATCTCCTCACAGTGACAGAGGGGAAGCTAAATGGTGCGGCATCTCCTCACAGTGACAGAGGGGAAGCTAAATGGTGCGGCATCTCCTCATAGTGACAGAGGGGAAGCTAAATGGTGCGGCATCGCCTCACAGTGGCAGAGGGGAAGCTAAATGGTGCAGCATCTCCTCATAGTGACAGAGGGGAAGCTAAATGGTGCGGCATCTCCTCACAGTGACAGAGGGGAAGCTAAATGGTGCAGCATCTCCTCACAGTGACAGAGGGGAAGCTAAATGGTGCGGCATCTCCTCACAGTGACAGAGGGGAAGCTAAATGGTGCAGCATCTCATCACAGTGACAGAGGGGAAGCTAAATGGTGCAGCATCTCCTCACAGTGACAGATGGGAAGCTAAATGGTGCGGCATCTCCTCATAGTGACAGAGGGGAAGCTAAATGGTGCGGCATCTCCTCATAGTAACAGAGGGGAAGCTAAATGGTGCGGCATCTCCTCACAGTGACAGAGGGGAAGCTAAATGGTGCGGCATCTCCTCATAGTAACAGAGGGGAAGCTAAATGGTGCGGCATCTCCTCACAGTGACAGAGGGGAAGCTAAATGGTGCAGCATCTCCTCACAGTGACACGCGAGCTGCGCCTCTTTTCACAGTCGAGATACAGTATGACGTTTATCATCAACGAGAGCGTGTATTCAAGTCCCGCTCCTCGTATGAAAGGATCTCGGTGGAGATCTGGGCTGGCGGTACGGAGGATGGGGCGGGGAGGAGGGGGGGGGGGGTACAGCTGGCATCAGACGCCGTTTAAGGCTGAGAGTAAATACCGTAGGTGTTCGTTTTTTCTGCCAGCAGATGTTCACCGGAAATAAAAGCCCGAGTTGCTGACTGCTTTAAAAAGACACTGATTAGATTTTCCTCTCAGCAGATGAGAACAGACAGTCGTCCTATTCAGCGCCTCCACCGTGGAGAGTGTTCATAAAGCCATGGTCTGTATTTATATATTAACAACTGATCTGTTTCAGAAGCAAAACCCCTGGCAGAGAGAGAGAGAGAGAGAGAGAGAGAGAGAGAGAGAGAGAGAGAGAGAGAGAGAGAGAGAGAGAGAGAGAGAGAGAGAGAGAGAGAGAGAGAGAGAGAATTCTTTCTCAATAGGAGAGTTCCTGGGCCTGTGAGCTTGTATTTCTAGGCTTGCCAATTCTTTTTAGCAATTTTCTATTTCTTTGATTGATTGAGGCCGATGCATCAGCAGCAGCCAACTGTGACCCGTTTTAGTTTGAACATGAAGTGATGATGTGGGTTTTAGTTTGAACACATCAAGTGATGATGTGGGTTTTAGTTTGAACACATGAAGTGATGATGTGGGTTTTAGTTTGAACACATGAAGTGATGATGTGGGTTTGCGTTCCAGTCGTCAGACTTTTGGGATGTTGAGTAATAATGAAATCACTGGATCTTAACCGGTAATTGTCGTAGATGTGCAGGGGGTTTGAGCTGCAGCCAGGAGTTCTCGAGAGCTTAACTAATGTGTCACTGGTGAGAGAGACTTAGGTAGCTAGTTAGCTATCTAATCAGCTTAACTAATGTGACTTAGGTAGCTAGTTAGCTATCTAATCAGCTTAACTAATGTGACTTAGGTAGCTAGTTAGCTATCTAATCAGCTTAACTAATGTGCCTGGTCACTGTTGAGAGAGACGTATGTAGCTAGTTAGCTATCTAATCAGCTTAACTAATGTGCCTGGTCACTGTTGAGAGAGACGTACAGTATGTAGCTAGTTTGTTAGCTGATCAGTTTGCAGAGAACATTTCCCCCTATTAGCCTAAACGCTGTCTCAGGTCACTCATAATGGATGCGGTTACACACTCTCGCAGAACGCCAGGCGAACACACACACGCACACGGAGGCCAAAGAAATTCCATTCCATTAAGACAACAAGACGAGGCAAAGAGCAAGGATAAAAAAAATCTATTAAACACGTACAACTTGATTGACAAAGGTTGGAGATCAAGGTTTTAAACTCTGCAACAGAGGATCTGGAGTTGGAGTTCATTCCATGAGCTAGAGGGGCATCATATCGAAATGCAGATTTACCCTTAATGTCAAGGTCCCCCGTAAATGGAAAGGATATACCGTAATTCCTCTAATAGTAACCCCGGCTTGTATTTGTTTCAACTATAGCGGATACCAGGCTTGTATTAGGAGGAGGCATGTATAAGAGAGAGGCCTATATTTCTAATTTTCAAACCGATCATAATGAATAAATCAACATTTTGTGTCAGTTTGAACCCAGTAAAATGTACTGGGTTCATTTATTGAAACCAAGTACTGTATGAAATACGGTAGTAAACAGTGCAATTACAGGTGGTCAAAAAAAGTTAAATAAAGTAAAATAGTGCAATCACAATACTGGTATAATAATAATAATAATAATAATAATAATAATAATAATAATAATAATAATAATAATAATAATAATAATAATAATAATAATAATAATAATAATAATAATAATAATAATAATAATAATAATAATAATAATAATAATAATAATAATAATAATAATAATAATAATAATAATAATAATAATAATAATAATAATAATAATAATAATAATAATAATAATAATAATAATAATAATAATAACTTCGTTTTATACAATTCTGAGGTAGGCTTACTCTCTTGGTAAACATTAACACCATACCATTATATGGTATTTACTGCGCAGCCAGGCCAGCATATAACAACAATAACAAAATATACCCGGCTTGTATTAGGAGGCCGGCTTATAATTGCTTAGCTCAACAGCGCACCCGGTCATTAATAGAGACCCGGTTTTTAATTGAATACCGGTTACTATTAGAGGAATTACGGTATAATATTTGAAGCATCATCATGTTCATTAAAGTATGATCTCCTAAGAAACAGTTGACATCCTTGGAAACTGTATCACACACACAAGAAAAGAGAAAACCATTCCACCACACACACACACACGTCACATCATTGTCATATATCCTTACTGGCTTACGCCCAGAACCTCGCACGCACATCCGTCTGCTTCGCATGCATGCAGAGGATGAACTGCGAGCGCGATGGGGTTAATGGAAACACCCTGGCTGAGTTCCTGAGCCTCTTCTGAGCAGCTTGTCACGGTGAAATCTCTCCCCAGATGGAGGAAGAGAGAGAGGCGTCGGTGCCCTGAGGGACAGCCCAGGCGGGCGGAGCTCTGCCTCCTCTCAGCCAGGGCAGCAAGGAGACCCTCTCTAGGGGGGTTTGTTTACGTCCCCCACGCTGCAGGCCTGGCAGGTTGCATCTAGTAAGAAGCCTGTGTGTGTGGAGACATGGTGACCTTTGACCTGAGGACACTTCAGACAGACCTGGCTTCTACTACGATCAACAATCAAACCGTCCCCATGGAAGAGATACAGACATTGATGATAACTGCCGTTACTCTTCAACACACAGAATCTCACGCATTTTTGACAGCATAGAATGTAGGGCTGTACCGAATGCTTCGAAGCTTCGATCATAATGTTGACATTCGAATTCTAAATCAACATTCGAATTTTTAATAATTTTTTTTAATTCTTTATTTTTATTTTTATTTTTTCAATCTGTTTAAAGTAACCAATGGGGGTTTTCTTCACAGTTGCAGTTAAAGATTAGGCTACACTAATATTATAATATTATACTATAAGTCACCATCACTTTCATACCAACCGTGCCCTTATTGGATTATTTATGTTGACGAAACCGATGAGTTATATTCATTAAAGAAAGTTGATTTATTAAAAGAAAAATACTAATTTAATCAGATTAATCACTTTATTCAAATTGAGGATTTAGTTAAAAAATATATATATTTAAAGACATTCGAAGCTTCGTTCGAATACTTCAATCGAAGCTTCGAATGTAAAAAAAATTACATTCGGTACATAGAATGTCCTGCTATCCTTGTCTGTGGCTGGGCCACTAATCCAGTTTCAGATTTTGGAGATAAAACGATTATTGTGCCACATGCCATGTTGCTCTCATTTTGTCTTGTGTTGTAAATGCAGCACACCCTTCCTTCACAGTGGTAGTAGTAGGTAGTAGTCATACTGGCCAGCAGCGTAACTAATAAGAGTAGGTAAATTCCATGAATTTCCCCAAGGGGATCAATAAAGGAATATCTTATCTTATCTTAACTCAATCAGCGCCAGATGGCGCTGTGTACCATGTGGTAAGAAGGCCACTGCTTTAAAGAATAGGAATACATGGCGGTGTTTGCAGGGCTCAAACTATATTATATATCATCGCTATGGATATAATACTATTGCCCATTTGACATTGAGTATCTATCGTTCAACTTGTGAAAAAGAATAATTTTTTCATCCATACATTCCCGTTTTATACCGTGGTGAATATGAGTATAGTTTTAGAGTAATCCTGTCTAATCCCAAAAAACTACGCTATGCAGCAACACGTGCATTTCACTAAAAACCGTGGCGTTTCTCGCCTGTATCAACAATCTATCTGAAATCAACGCTATATTATCGGTATTATGTTTCATCATGAATGCATGAAAGGGTGGGGGGGGTTGTTTTTTTATGCTTTGATCGTCACCAACGGAATACGTTACACACACACATTACACACATACGCTCGGCGCAAGGCGGCAGGCGGCGGTATTGGACGCAGTGTTGTGCTAGTTACTGAAAAATACTAACTCAGTTACTTTACTAGTTACTTCATTTCAAAAGTAACTCCGTTACTTTACTAGTTACTTACACCCAAAAGTAATGCGTTACTGTGAAAAGTAACTATTTAGTTACTTACAAAAAAAAAGTTGTTGATCAACTTGACAGTTTCCATTCACATTTTATTTATTTATTTTTTATTTATCCTTTATTTATCCAGGAATGTCCCATTGAGATACAAGATCTCTTCTTCCAGGGAGTCCTGACCAACACGGCACACAACAAGTTTCAACATAAAACAGGGCATTAAACAAAAAACATACAATTCAAATATAAATACAGAAGGCCATTTGTGCAGTGGCAAGGAGCATAATCACATCAGCAATAGCATCAGGTAAAACAGTTACATGTTTCATGAAGGGCTAGTCGTAGCATACCTTTAAAAGCGGTCACAGTAGGAAGTGCCTCTAGACAAGTTTTACTTGCAGCGTATTCCATAAGAAGGGAGCATAGTGGGAGAATGCAGCTTTACCAAGCTCTGACTGCATCAAAGGAACATTTAAAAGCATCCCATTTGCTGCTTGGCTGGTATTAAAAAAGCAATATCACTGAACTCTGCTAAGCAATGTGGTCTATACAAACACAAATCTGACACAAACACAAATGTCGAAGTCCCGACGTAATAAGAAATGCACCGTGCCTAATTGCTCGGGGAGCATGAACGTTTAGGTTGAGCACATGCACGTTTAGGTTGGGTGCATGCACGTTTAGGTTGAGCGCATGCACGTTTAGGTTCTAGGTTGAAAATAAGTGCTTGAAGGAACAGCCTTGATGTCTGTCGTCGCCGGAGCGTTTCATTATAACCGTCTTGCAACGTTGTTTGATATCAATCGTGCATTGCAACGTTAGAATAGTTAGGATATCAATTGTGCATGAAAGGACTATATTTATATTGTTTGATTAGTATTGATGAGATTCCCTTGCAGAATCTTACAGTCAAAATCTGTTGATCAACTTTGCATTCACATCACTGAACTCACCAAAGTCTGCGGTGGTTGAGATGTAACATTAGTCCAGCCCCTCAAACATTTTCTTTAGCTCATTTCCATTTTGTATATTCTCTCTCCAAGTAGTTGGAAGACGTGAAGTGTTCCGTCCCATGGCATTAGCCGTGTGCCGCCTGGTGATGCTAACTAGATCCCTGAAAGCGAGTGGCTTACTGGCTTCGGATGAGTCCTGTTAACGTTAGACTCAGCTACTATAGCTTCGTTGAAGCATGGGCAGTAGATAGTATCTTTGAGCCAAAACACAAATGACATTTAACTAAAACGTTCTTTTCTTTGTGCTCGACAAAAGAGAAATAGTGATAATATCCATGTGTACAAACGCGAGTAGCTGGGCGCTGTCATGACAGTCAGGAGGACTATAGTAAACAAAACACGCCCCCAGCACAGCGTGTCCCCGCAGGTGAGTGACACACAGACAGGAGTCAGGAGGACTGCGCTGGATCACTACCGCTCGCTATCAATCTACATAATAATAACGCAGTAACGAACCATTCAGTAACGCTAACGGCGTTACTGAATTTAAAAAGTAATGCGTTAGAGTACTAGTCACCGCCAAAAGTAACGGCGTTACTGTAACGCGTTAGTCCCAACACTGATTGGATGTTTGCGATCTCAGACTCATTCCCAATGATAACACAGGCTCCCTCGATGGATTATGAATGGGAATATCGAATAAAAAAAATAACGATAGAAAACCCGACGCTCAAGCGTCGGCGAGTTAACCCGACTTTATTCGTGAGTGGCGTCCAATGAGTTAAGGGATATGTACAGATAGATATAGTATCTACAGATATGTAAAAAGGATTATATATATACAGTATATACGGTAAGAATATATATACATATATATATTTATATATATGGTATATACAGTACAGCATTATTGTACGCTATCATACAGAGTTATGGGTTATATGCAGGTGTATAAGTAGGTATATAGAACTATTATATGCAGGTGTATCAGTAGGTGTATAGAACTATTATATACAGGTGTATAAGTAGGTATATAGAAGGGTTATATATGCAGGTATATTCAGACATTTCTACGTCTCGGATAACAGATCAACGGGGAGCTTTTTTTTTTTTTAAAGCGCTATATAAAATAAATCTATTATTATTATTATTATTATTTTACGAAACTATAAACCAATTAAATGGAAATGTAATCATTATCCAAAAGCGCAGAGGTCACATTTGAAATGGAGCGTTTCGGTGTACAGGGTCGACTTCTGGCCAAGAGGATGATAATATTAGCCCAGATGTCGACGTGAGTGAACGGCAGAGAGGTCGTCTGTGAACGGCTTGCTGGGGAAGCGTGACAATTATACAGGCTGCTGCTCCGCAGTCAGAGCGTTTACATTCACATTTACATCTCATCGTTTAGCTCTGAGAGAACCCTATATGAGATGCTCAAATAAGTAGCATTTAGAGCAGTGGTCACCAACCTTTTAAAGCCCAAGATCACTTTTTTTGTTGTTGGTGAAGGCAAGATCTACCTATTGAAGCGTTGAGAGAAAAAGACAGCCAAGATTGTACTTTAAACTAAATGACTTTTATCTGCCTGTATTCTAATTACATGCAATGCTTTGGTCCAACATTAAAACGTCAAAGTAGAACTGTAATATGTACTTTCTCAGTCAGTGCTAAGTGCAGTCATCTTATGCAGCATCACTTTTCACATCAAAACAAAAGTAGAACTGTAATGTGTACTTTCTCAGTCAGTGCTAAGTGCAGTCATCTTATGCAGCATCACTTTTCACATCAAAACAAAAGTAGAACTGTAATGTGGACTTTCTCATATTATTAACATTGCCAAACATATTTACAATTAGCATTTTATAAAGTATAACTGTAAGATGTACTTTCTCAGTCAGTGCTAAGTGCAGTCATCTTATGCAGCATCACTTTTCACATCAAAACAAAAGTTGTAATGCGGACTCTCAGGGAAAGATCTAAAAAAAAAAAAAAAAAAAAAAAAAAAAAATCAGGGAAAGATCTACAGGGAAAGTCTCAAAGATCGACCAGTCGATCGCCACTTGGTGACCACTGATTTAGAGGTACTTTAGCAGTAAGTGTCGGTTGGGCGGCGACAGTGTCTCGGGAAGTAGAGCAGTATGAATGCAATGTATATCTGGTAATCTGTGAAGGTTCCCGGTTCGATTACCACTCCCTGCCCCCGGGCAGTGTGTCGAAGTGTCCTTGAGCAAGACACTTAGCCCCTAACTGCTCCCAATGAGCAGGTCGGCACCTCGCATGGTCGCCTCCACCGTCGGTGTGAGAATGTGTGAGTGAATGGGTGAATGTGAGGCATAAGGCTTTGGATAAAAGCATACATAAATACAGCCCATTACCATTTACGTAAGACCCCAAGGAAACATGTGTGGAATGAACTTCTCACCACAGTCAGGAGCCAAAACCCGCCCAATCGACTAAAAACACACTTCATCAATCAATATCTGAAATTAAATAAATATATAATAAATACATACATAAAATTTTAATACAAAATAAAGAAAATGTGTCTTTTGCTAGTATGCACTTTGCTACTACAGTAAGTAATCTACCTTGCCTATATTACTAACTACTATGCTAATATGTCTATATTACTAGTATTTAGTATGCACTCAAGACTGTAGCACTCAAGTTCAACACTGTTTGACGAACAATCTTACTGACCCTTAGCTGCCAGAGTTGTACCCTTTTTTAATTTTTTTGTAAGTCGCTTTGGATAAAAACGTAAACTAAATGTAAACATGAAGTGTGATCGTTTTATATCTCATAGAATTCTCAATGGCCATATATGACACAATATTGACAGCTTGTCAGATTCTCAAAATTCTCAAAAACAATATGAATTGAAAATGGGGGACCCTGATGTAAACAAGACAAACGTCTTTCTCTGGTCTGCATCCCCTTAACAATTGTGTGTATTGAGCCATACTGTATTGTACCCATTCTGCAATCTGTTAGATAAAGTTTTCATTCATTCATTCATTCATTCATTCATTCATTCATTCATTCGTTCATTCGTGCATTCATTCATTCATTCATTCACTCATTCATTCATTCATTCATTCATTCATGGCCTGAAACGAGGATATGTGTTGCTGACTTACTGTATGCCAACGATGAATATGGAGCTTTGCAAGCTACAGTCCACAAGCTACAGTACATAGCCACTTTAACATAACCTTTAATCAGAGCAGCAGAACAGGACCATATGATACTTTAAGTTTAACATAACCTATAGAGGTCAATGGATCAAGGCGTGAGCGCTTCCAAGCACTGGAATACACAAACGTCATGTAGAATGTGTACTTTTACTTTAGATCCTTAAGTACATTCAATAGCAAAATACTTCTCTACTTTTACTCAAGTCGAATTTGAATGGAGGACTTTTACTTTTACCAGAGTACTCGTTTATCTGGGTATTTCTACTTTTACTTAACCCTTTCCACTGCCACACTACCAAAGGGTTAACCCTTTCACAACCACACTACAGAAGGTTTTACCCTTTCACAACCACACTACAGAAGGTTAACCCTTTCACTACCACACCTAGCCGTCTGTAGTGTGGTAGTGAAAGGTTAACCTTCTGTAGTGTGGTAGTGAAAGGGTTAAGTAAAGGACCTGTGTACTTCGTCCACCACTGGGTAAAAGGTTAGGTTATAAATGAGCTGAGAGCAGAAGAGCGCACACTCCCCCTCTTCCTGTAAGGGAGGAGCGGTAATGCATGTAGACTCTCCGACTCTCCTTGAAGTCCTTCCATATGGCCGCACTCGATAAGAGGTCTCTCTCCCAGCGATCCAATTCCGTGAGAATTATAAAATAGTGGTGCACATAGACAGCGGTAAACTGAGATTCAGTGACTTTTAATAATCATCGCCTCGCATCAGATGACGGCGAGGACGCCGGGTTGGAATGCAGATAGGTGGAAAAGCAAGAGTGAGGCTGAGGAATGGAGGTTAACCCTTTCACTGCAACAATACAGAAGGACAGTTAACTACAGACGGACAAGTGCATGACAGTAAGGTTAGTTAGGGTTAGATATTTATTTTAATAGATCCCGATTAGATTCCCGCTCCTCCCGGGCAGCGTGTCGAAGAAGTGTCCTTGAGCGAGACACTTAACTCCCGATGAGCAGGTCCGGCACCTCGCACGGTCGCCTCCGCCGTCGGTGTGAGTGAATGTGTGGGTGAATGGGGTGAAATGTAAGGAACAGATTGTAAAGCGCTTTGGATAAAAGCTGTTCTATAAAATGCAGCCATTTACCATTTACATGGACTGACCCGCCTCACAGGGCCAAACCTGTCATACGGCGAACAACAAGAAGAACCGGTCCAGATCGGTCCAGAAGAGAGCTCACATCACCCCTGTTCATGCCTCCCTTCACTGGCTCCCGGGTGCGCTATAGAATATAATTCAAGGTTCTCCTATTAGTTTATAAAGCCCTAAATGGTAAGGCCCCTGTTTACCTAGCAGACCTCCTCACCCACTATACCAACGTCAGGGCCCTCAGATCGGCTAGACAAGGGTCTCCTAACTACCTGTAGGTCCAATTTCAAGTCTAGGGGGGGGGGGTGGGGGGGGGGGGGGGTGGCGTGCTTTTGTTGTCGTAGCCCCTGACCTCTGGAACAGCATCCTCATGTCCATCAAATCTGCCCCCTCCATCGAGTCTTTAAAATCTAAACTCAAAACCCATCTATACTCCCTGGCCTTCCCTGACTCACTCTGACTCTTGCCTTGCTTGTTTTGACGTGTTGTTCTGTTTCTTTGTCCGTTGGGTGTTTATATTTTCTGTTTATTCTATACTTTAGCACTTTTCTTTGTTTTTAGCTATGTGACCTACTGTGAAGCACTTTGGTTGACAAGTGTCATGTCTAAAATGTGCTATACAAATACATTTGATTGATCCAGATAAAATTGTCAGTGGACCAGTTATGACAGCGCTCTGTGATACAGTTATACAGACGGGACCCGGTTTGATGCCGGAGTTCATCGAGGCTCCGGGAACCAATTTAAGAAAACACTCCGACCTTTGAGCCTCTTCGCACTGCGGCGCGGAGCCATACGAGGAGGAAGAGTACCAACTGTTCGCCTGTTTTACTGCAACACACTATCACCGACATCTAAGAAGAGAGATCCCCCCCTTGAATGGCCCTTCTAAGGTTTCTCCTTTTTCCTATTGCTAGGTTTTAGTGAGTTTTTCGTTACCTTTGCGTGGGGGAATGTCTGGGAGTGTTGCATTTATTTTTAATTTTTTGGACTTTATGGCGTTTTTGTTTTGTTCTTGATTTATTGTGATGTTTCGACTTGTTTAAAGAAGACGTGTCCGGCCCATGGGTGTTGTCGGGCCTTACAAATAAATTTGATTTGATTTAACCACTTGAAACTAGCGATGCACCGATCCGACTTTTTCAGTAACCGACACCGATACCTTGGGCTTTGGGTATCGGTCGATACAGAGTATCGATCCGATACCCATTGTTCAATTAATAAACTGTATGCCTCACTGTGTGAAAGAGACTGGGATCATTCTTTTATGCAAGGCAACATGCAGGCTTGACTTAAAACATTACTTTCCTAACTTAGTGAAACAAAAAGTAACAAATTAACACAGATATAAATGTGATCTGTACATATATATTTTGTAATGCAATTTATTGAATAAAGCATAACATAAAAAATAAATAAAATATTTTATTATTATTGTCTCCGATATCCAATCTAGTTATTTTAGTCATAGCGGGCAGATATCCGATATCAATATCGGACTGGTGCGTCCCTACTTGAAACCTGGAATAAGTGAACGAGGCGCGGCCCTGGGACCTCCGTCAGCCTCCGTCAGCCAGGGGGAGAAAAGACTGAAATGCTAAGACTTCATCCCTCACAGCAAGATACGATAACGTAAGATATTCCTTTATTGATCCCCTTGGGGGAAATGCAGGCGTCATAGCAGCGTGGGGGAGGGGGGTGGGGAGGTACAGGTATGGGCAGGGTAATAGTAGAAAAACATAAATATAGGACAGCCGAAACCCAACCAATCTTTCGCCTAAAAACACACTTCTTCAATCAATATCTGTGGGAAGGGGTGAATAACAACAGCCGGTCGGGTCGAGGAGTCGAGGAGGACAAGAGGTGAGACAAAAGGCGAGGTGTGAGGAAGAGGAAGGGAGGGAGGGAGGAGGGAGGCAGCGGCGCTGTGAACAGTGACCTTAGAGAAAAGCCTCCACAGCTTCATGCCAATGTTACATAACTGTGATTGGCCATGGTGACACCCCCCTCCCCTCTCCACCCCCCCCCCCCCCCCCCCCACACCCTGCTCCAGACAAAAGCTCACAGACACAGAAAACACTCCAGACAAATTGCAAAGCTGACAATCACTATGTCACCATAGCGTCTCACACTCCTCCTGCAAAACCAGCCTCTGATCAGCACCACGGACAGCACCGTTTGCCCTGATTTGTCCAACTATAGCACTTTCGAAATAGCTCAAGCCTGACAAATCAACACACAGGGCGGCGTACGCAGTGTGTCCATAAGCACAGAACAAGTAGCCATGAAGAAGAGCACATCTTTATAGTTGAACATAGTACGAATGAACGGATGATCCATCAGCTGATCCATCAGTCCTGTGACTTAACCTGGTCACACAATCACCTGCATTTATAGATAATCATTCATCATTCGTCACCGACGGCACAGCGGGCAAAATCTCACCACAGACTAGGGCTGACCCCTATTAATCGATTAGTCGACTAATCGGTCGAAAGGAGCCGTAGTCGACTGGCCAACCTCTTAGTCGAATATAATAAAAAAATTATAATAATTTTTTTTATATATATATTTTTTTTTATTCTTTTATCATTTTTTCCAAAAGAAAAGAGGCCTAGAAGCATGGCTAACGCTAATGGCACGCATACCAGAGGCTAACTGCCTAAGAAAACAGGCACAGAGGCACTGAAAGAGGATTTCACCCATCTAATGAACACACTAGACTAGACAAATATCAAGATGTATCCATCAGTGGACCAATTGCATGCTTTTGCAGAGGACAAGAAGCCTTCAGTCGACTCCTTCAGACATTAAGCACCCCCCACAGCCCAAATGGAATGATAAAAAAAATAAAATAAAAAATTATATTATACTTTTTTCTTTTCTTTTTTTAGTCGACCAATAGTCGACTAACGGCAAATTTTCCGGCAAATCCTAGTCAACCATCCAAATCCTTAGTCGGGGACAGCCCTACCACAGACACAGCGTGGCTACATGGGTAGAGCTCCGGACTCATAATCGGAAGATCACCGGTTCGAGCCCCGGTCAAGGTCGTTGTCGGAATGTGGTGTTGTTGTCCAGCAGGGAGCACTCTGTCCACTGTACCTGGTGGTGTTGTTGTCCAGCAGGGGGCACTCTGTCCTCTGGACTAGTCAGTAACAATGCCAATGTTACGGTGATAGGGACACCATATAGCTGCGAGTGCCATCCTTCGGATGAGACACTAAACCGAGGTCCTGACTGAATCTCGTCGTTAAAGAACCCAGGACGCCTATTGCAAAGAGTAGGGGGTTCCCCAACGTTCCTGGCCAAATTCCCAATCAGGTCTCTGACAACATCAAGGCCACCTAATCATCCCTTCCCCTTAATTGGCCGATATCAATCCCTGTCTCCTGAGCCGTTCAGCCATTGTGTAGTGTGATTTATATATAAATATATTTATGTGTGCCTGGTGCCAGTGTATGGCAGCCATTGAGCCTGCATAGCCCAAGGTTGGGTGCTACCAGTGGTGGTGAAGGAGGCCATTTCCACCCTACATTGTGGGGAGCACTTTGAGTGTCTAGAAAAGCGCTATATAAATGTAATGAATTATTATTATTATTATTATTAGTAACGTTCGCTGCAAACCTTCCAACAAGGTAACAAGATATAGATGTGTGTAACTTGCCACTACTGGTCCAGACAACAGAACATCAAAAAACAACTCGCTGATCACTAGGATTTGTCCGAATTAATTTCAATATTCAAAAATCTCATTTGAACTCCCACCTAAACTGCACAGACTATAACACACATGGTTAGGGTACCTTGTGTATACTGCACCTGTGTATACTGTATACTTTACTTACTCATAGTATATATTTAGATTCTAGTGTTTATTGTAACCATATTTATTGTAATGTATAATATAACTGATAGGGCGTACAGACCCTCATCCGCACCTTTGATCACACTGCCTACTTGCTCATATGCATATATTCAGAGTTAATTATATTGTATACACTGCCAATTTAAAATGTTCTACTGTACTATAATTTTTATTGCCTGTATTTATGTCTTTATACTATCACCCTGCCCATACCTGTACCCCCCCACCATGCTGCCTGAATTTCCCCAAGGGGATCAATTAGTGATGCACGATAATATCGGCTGCCGATATAATATCGGCCGATATGCCAGTTTTTTTACACATCGGTATTGGTCCGATATCAAGATAGGGCCGATATATAAAAAAAATCTCACTCTCACATCCTCAAAAGACGCATTGACACGGTACAAAGAAGTGAATTCACCTCTTGGTATAGCGGTCTGTGTTGTTGCCTGCGGTGTGGGAGACCGGGGTTCAACTCCCACTCGGGGCATCGAAGTTTGAGGTGACATTGTCACAACCGTTACATATATATATTATTTTTTTTTACATGTTTTGACCTTAAATAGTTTTAAAATATCAGTAATTTCTGAAAATAAGTTACAAAAGTAAAAAATATAAATGCGTTTTGGAAAATAGCTCTTCATTTGATTATCATAAAAAAAGTGTTTTCTATACAGAGATATCGACATCTGTAAATATCGGTATCGGCCAGAACAGCAATATTAATATCGGTTATGGGTATCGGCCACAATTTTCACATCGGTGCATCACTAGGATCAATAAAGGAATATCTTCTCTTCTCTTCTCTTATTGGCCACAGCTTCCATGGAATGATAATCACCCGTTGCTGTTGTTCGCCTGCCAAGACGTCTATGATGGAATACTATGAATATATGCAAACATTTATGTACCAAATAATAACAACATTTACACTGTACCCAAACTCATTAATAATAATAATAGCCCCCGCAGCCCCCGGTTTGCCCTTTTTTCATCCCAGAGACGCGGTAACGGCGGACCGGCAGGCAGAGCGGCCAAGCGGCTAGTTGCCGGTGGCAGAGAGAGATGGCCTCCATTTACACACCTGATAGGATCTGAGGCAGGAGACCAGGAGATCTGGCAGCTGCTCCCAGACAGGCAGACGGTGAAGCAGAGCCTGACGTTATCTCTCTTGGTGCTCAGCCGCTGTGCTCAGGCACACAGTTTAATCTATAAGCAGTCTGATAGTCTTCTATATGCCTACTTATACACCTGCATATATATATTTATACTGTATATACCGTATATAAAAGGCAGCTAAAAACCCACTTCTAAAAGGCAGGCCCTTTAAACACTCATAGCCGTTTTCTCTCTGTTCATGTCTGTTTTGTTCTTGTTTTAGTTTTTCGTTGTCTATTCTGGTGTTTTAGCAAATTGTAACGTGTGGGAGGCTCACACTACCCCCGCTATTTCCTGTCTCTGCTGTGCAGGCGTCCCCCTCAACCGACCTGTAGGAGTCGCTGTCCACAACGTCCAGATTACCACCCATCGACTTCCACCCGCTGGCTCTGCCAATTGAGCCAGTATATATATTTATTCTTACCGTGTATCTATCCACATATGTAAGTTCCTATCTGCATATAATCCTCTTTACATATCTGTAGATAATACATATCCTTTACCTACTCTTACTAGTTACGCTGCTGGCCAGTATGACTTACTACCATAGTGTCTTTATACCTGTATCACTGTACATATTAATACTACAACTCTGTACATACATCTGATTAGCACTATTACTCAGTAGTACTCATTTATAAATTGTATACCCAGTTTAATCACCTGTACATTGTTTGTTACTATTACACTTTACTGTTACATTTGCACTCTGGTTGGATGCCAAACTTCTTTTCGTTGTACTGTATTTGTGCTGCATGATGACAATACATTAGAATCTAATCTAATCAAATCCAGTCAAACAATACGGCAAAGCACTTTTAGTGCATAAACAATAATTATCCTAAAATTCTCCCAAGCTTTATATTTCCTGAGCTTCATTGAAGTTGAAGTTATGTCCCGTGAGATCAACGATTTCTTGGCAGCAACTCAGACTTGCAGCGTTACGCTCCGGTAAACAATAACCACCACCGCGCCACACCGCCACGCAGTGATCAATAACCACCACCGCCACGCAGTGATCAATAACCACCACCGCGCCACACCGCCACGCAGTGATCAATAACCACCACCGCCCCACACCGCCACGCAGTGATCAATAACCACCACCGCCCCACACCGCCATGCAGTGATCAATAACCACCACCGCCCCACACCGCCATGCAGTGATCAATAACCACCACCGCCCCACACCGCCACGCAGTGATCAATAACCACCACCGCCACACACCGCCATGCAGTGATCAATAACCACCACCGCCCCACACCGCCATGCAGTGATCAATAACCACCACCGCGCCACACCGCCACGCAGTGATCAATAACCACCACCGCCCCACACCGCCACGCAGTGATCAATAACCACCACCGCCCCACACCGCCACGCAGTGATCAATAACCACCACCGCCCCACACCGCCATGCAGTGATCAATAACCACCACCGCCCCACACCGCCATGCAGTGATCAATAACCACCACCGCCCCACACCGCCACGCAGTGATCAATAACCACCACCGCCCCACACCGCCACGCAGTGATCAATAACCACCACCGCCCCACACCGCCACGCAGTGATCAATAACCACCACCGCCACACACCGCCACGCAGTGATCAATAACCACCACCGCCACACACCGCCACGCAGTGATCAATAACCACCACCGCCACACACCGCCACGCAGTGATCAATAACCACCACCGCCACAGAGTGATCAATAACCACCACCGCCACGCAGTGATCAATAACCACCACCGCCACGCAGTGATCAATAACCACCACCGCCACGCAGTGATCAATAACCACCACCGCCACGCAGAACGCCGTTTCACGCCGCATGCAAGTTCACTGTGTGACAAGTACAGCGATGAGAAGTGAGAATGTTTATCTTTTAAAGATGTTCTTATGTACCCCAGTTGCTATTGCGTACATATTTGTGTTTCATGTATATGTTCATACATGCCAACTATTTTGCCTGTTTTATTCTCCACCCATCGATCATCCATAGCAACACTATTATCACCGACATCCAAGCAGGGGGATCCCCCCTTGAACGGCCCTCTAGGGCTGTCCCCGACTAAGGATTTGGATGGCCGACTATGATTGGCCAAAATTAGCCGTTATTCGACTATTGGTCGACCCAAAAAATATATATATATTTTCATTTTTTTTTTTTTTTTTTTTTATTCCATTTGGGCTGTGGGGGTGCTTAATGTCTGAGGGAGTCGACTGAAGGCTTCTTGTCCTCTGCAAGAGCATGCAATTGGTCCACTGATGGATACATCTTGATATTTGTCTAGTCTAGTGTGTTCATTAGATGGGTGAAATCCTCTTTCAGTGCCTCTGTGCCTGTTTTCGTAGGCAGTTAGCCTCTGGTATGCGTGCCATTAGCGTTAGCCACGCTTCTAGGCCTCTTTTCTTTTGGAAAGAATGATAAAAAAAATCAAAAAAAAAATTAAAAAAAATTAGATATATATTTTTTACTATTCGACTAAGAGGTTGGTTAGTCGACTACGGCCCCTTTCGACTGATTAGTCGACTAATCGACTAATAGGGGTCAGCCCTAGGCCCTTCTAAGGTTTCTCTCCTCCACATTGCCTGTGGTGCTTTTTTCCAATCGCTAGGTTTTTAGTGAGTTTTTCCTTACCTTCGCCGGGGTATGTCTGGGAGGCGTCTATGCTTTCCACAACAAATTCGTGTTTCCGCGTTCGAGTTTTGTGTTGTTTTGGATTTCATGATGTTTTTTTTTTTTTTTTTATTATTTATTGTGATGTTTCTTCTTGACTCGTTTAACACTTTGGCGACCAGAGTCTTGCGCCGATTTATAGGCCAGAGGACCGAGCGTTGTCAACAAACCAATGTACTTTCTAACAGCTATATATATACTTTATAGTATTGCTATCTGTCCATTCTCATTGTCACTTGAGTGCATAAACCGTGCCTTCATAATGGCTTAAAGAAAATAAAAATCCATCGGTTGGTTGTCATTTTATAGCGCCGTGAATATAAGGTTTATCGCAGTTTTCGCCTAGTCTTTTTTCTGGGGAGCTAGATAATAGGCTAAAGGCTAGTCACGTTATATCGAACGCCATTTCTGCTGTATATATACGAATGAAATAAAACAAACTGCATAGCATCCGGACTATTACAGAGCATCTATGGATGAAATGGGGGCGGCGGGCGACGCCGATTACTATTATTGATTAGCAATACAGTGTGCGTTCAATCAGCCATTTTCACTGATCGATCACGTTGCGTTTTAAAACAATGTCCAATCCAGCTGTAATTTGGGGGAATGGTATCCTACCGTCAGCCCATGTGATCGCCGGCAGCATTTCGTCAATAGTCATCGGAATCTGGTAGATCGATATGTCCATTGGTTGATCATAAATCCCATTATTCCAGGCTGAAATCTGCGTTCGGTAACGGGATCAAAGATGGAGGGTGTTCGTTTGGAACCGAGGCTCATATGAAACACCCACAGACAGTAACATTTTTTTTTTAAATCGCCCTCAATGATACTGCAGTGGAGCGATGGCGCCCCTAAGCGGATCTGGCCGGTATTGCATGTTTCGAAAATCAAATATGTGGGTAGGTCCTGCAAGTCGATCTCGGACGTTAATAGCGTTATTAATATGGAATAAAACAATAACAACTTGCCACGAGTTAACTCGTGGCTCTGGTCCACAACGCATGGCACCGAAACACGAGTTAACTCGTGGCTGGTCCCTATAGTGTTAAAGAAGACTTGTCCGGCCCATGGGGACATTAACGTGTGATTGCGGGCTTTACAAATTAATTTGATTTGATTGAGAAGCGAGTTTCCTATTGGTACTAAAGTGACCTATAGTAGCAAATGCAACACAATGAGAAGCGAATTTCCGTATTTTTGTTGTACTGTACTTGTGCTGTATGATGACAATACATTAGAATCTAATCTAATCTAATCTGGATGGATTAAACTTTTCGCTGCTCAACAGATTTCCCCCCTGTCAATATTACCTTTGTCTGAACTGCAAATCGACTACACTAGATTCTGTCCCCCCATGGTTACACTGGGGTTTTTGTTTTTGTTGCTGAATGATTACGTTTGCATGTCCAAGTTAAAAAGAAACGCAGCGGGAACGCTGAAAAGGTGTTTTCGTTTTGGAAACTCGCCGACAATGGTGCCAAGTAATCTGCGCGAGCCGGATACGGAGCCGTTCTGCCCAACGCCCATGCGCAGTAGAGCCCCGCACGGTTATTTCCAGTGTTTACAGCAGAGCTGTCCCAAGTAGCTGCAACTACCAACGAGTTGTCAAGTTATTGTTATAAGGAGCCCAGTCCAAACAGTCTGCATACCTTTAACAATTGTGTGTATTGAGCCATATTGTATTGTATTCTGTAATCTGTTAAATAAAGTTTTCATCCATTTCTAATAGCGTTAACGTTACTACGTTAATAGCCTCGATGCTAACTATATACAGGGAGAATGCCATTCACATTAGCATGTAGCTAACAACATCGGAGATCTTTTTGTGAGACTAAACTATCCGCTCTTGGTGGTAAATTGTGTTGATGTAGGTTTTGTTTCATCAACAAATGAGAGGCAGAACACAGTGAATGTATCCGTTTTGTTTATTGCACTTTCTTTGCTGAAAAATAAATGCTACGTTGGGCTAAATGGCTCACGTGAGGCATTTAAAGATGGTGGATTGTTGATTTATAGCAGGAAGTGTATTGTCACATTCAACTTTTCTGATTGGTTGAAAATGGCCTTCATGTTTGAACTACATCGCCACCTACTGCCACCTACTGCTTTGGCATTGTACTACATGTATATACATCACTGTGCTCAGGAGGCAAAAACGATGTCGAAGAATGGGAGATATCTGTGGAGCAGTGTCCATTTAGAAGCCACTGGCTATGATCACAGGCCAGTTTATTCATACATTCAGGAGATATTCTACCTCACATATACGTTCAGGAGATATTCAACCCCACGTATAGTTCATCCTCAGATGCTTTACTAGCAAAACAAAGAGAAGTAGAGCTGGAAGATATGGAAAAAATTATGTATAACAATATTCAGAATAAGGCCATATTTCAATAGATATAGTATAGAACATGTCAGATTGATGTGACAGGAAGTACAATAAACTGACAGTCAAATATTCTAAAAGCCATTTTGTGAGAAATCTCACTTACTATTGGCTTTTTAGCATTGATTTAGACAACATAATTGTGTATTTCTCGATAAATAACCACTGCTTAGACCTCTACACTACCCAGTGTTTAGACCTCTACACTACCCAGTGTTTAGACCTCTACAGTCTACACTACCCAGTGTTTAGACCTCTACACTACCCAGTGCTTAAACCTCTACACTACCCAGTGTTTAGACCTCTACACAAACCTCTACACTACCCAGTGTTTAGACCTCTACACTACCCAGTGTTTAGACCTCTACACTACCCAGTGCTTAAACCTCTACACTACCCAGTGTTTAGACCTCTACACTACCCAGTGCTTAGACCTCTACACTACCCAGTGATTAGACCTCTACACTACCCAGTGTTTAGACCTCTACACTACCCAGTGCTTAGACCTCTACACTACCCAGTGATTAGACCTCTACACTACCCAGTGATTAGACCTCTACACTACCCAGTGTTTAGACCTCTACACTACAGTGTTTAGACCTCTACAGTAGTGTTTAGACCTCTACACTACCCAGTGTTTAGACCTCTACAGTAGTGTTTAGACCTCTACACTACCCAGTGTTTAGACCTCTACACTACCCAGTGTTTAGACCTCTACACTACCCAGTACTTAGACCTCTACACTACCCAGTGTTTAGACCTCTACACTACCCAGTGTTTAGACCTCTACACTCCCCAGTGCTTAGACCTCTACACTACCCAGTGATTAGACCTCTACACTAGTGTAAGAGCCAAAGCTATATATATTTAGGTTATTGTATTATATGAATGTTTAATATTGATTGGATTTAGATAAAGTCATTGAACCGTCGTATTTGTCATAATAGGGCATTCTAGAACATAGAACCTTCTAGAACGTTTGTGGTGATTTCGTAATAGACCTTTCTGGAACATAGAACATTCTGGAACGTTTGTGGTGATGTCATAATAGGCCTAACATAGAACATTCTAGAACCACAGTATGACGTCATGATAGAAAGTTATGGAACCTTCGTGATGTCACCGTATGAGGTCATAACCGACATTCTAGAACATTTGGGTCTCTATATAAGCGGGCGTTTCTCAGAACGGCAGTTTTGCATCTTCGACCGGACTGAACAGGACCGAACGGATGGACTCAACAATGGACTGAAGCCAGAAGCCAGCAAGTGGATTTACGGCTTTCGCATTACGCACGAATATCTTCTCCTGGAGGACGCGTGCTAGCAGCAATGGCGAGCGGCAAGAAGAGTGCGCTTCTGTCCGCTTTGGCAGATTATGGTGACGATTCCGAGCCCGATTCTGATCCCGAGACCGAAGAAACAGGTGGCCATGGACGGGGTCTAGTCTCTGCGGGCTACGGGGAGGATGACCAGAGTCGGGTGGAGGATCCCAATGAGAAGGGATTTGGAGATGAAGACGGCGGAGACAGTTCCCGCAACTCGGACATGGATGAGTCAGACGAGGGGAGAGACACAGATGATTATAAGGAGATCTCCGATGTAGAAAGGAGAGACCCCGATGAGCTGGTTGCGCTCTTCTCGGAGAAGGTGAGGAACATGTCACCTGATGAGATCAGGATCCCCCCTGAGCCCCAAGGCCGCTGCTCCACTGCCCTCCAGGAGAAGATATGCAAGCTGTACGAGCAGACACAATATGAACATTTTGACACAAACAACTACATCCAGACAAAGAAGGAATTCCGAAACCCGAGTATTTATGAGAAGCTCATCCAGTTTTGTAGTATTGATGAACTGGGAACCAACTACCCAAAGGACATGTTTGATCCTCACGGCTGGTCAGAAGACTCTTACTATGACGCTTTAGCCAAAGCCCAGAAAGTAGAGATGGACAAGCTGGAGAAAGCCAAGAAAGAGCGGACCAAGATTGAGTTTGTGACGGGTACCAAGAAAGGCACCAACCCCGCCAACACTGCACCCTCCACCGCCAGCACCACCAGCACCACCACAGCCACAGTTGTTGGAGATGGTGGAGCCTAGTGAGTGGATCCACATCACCCTCCTGGACCAGGTTAACAGCCCCATCAGAACCACAGTACTGGGGCAGAGGCTGCTACTTTTAAAACATTATCCTTACATTTAAACTTGCACTTTAATTTGTATTATTTAATTTGTTTATTATGATTGATTATTGTATTTGTTATTCAAATACATTTGATTAAGCAAGTAGCTTAATTAATATCCAAATGTAAGAACCAAAGCTATATACATTTAGGTTATTGTATTATATGAATGTTTAATATTGATTGGATTTAGATAAAGTCATTGAACCGTCGTATTTGTCATAATGGAGCGATCTAGAACATAGAACCAGTGCTGAGACCTCTACACTACCCAGTGCTTAGACCTCTTCTACACCACCCAGCCGCACAGAGTACCAAGAACTATTGACAGAACCCATGACACGGGAGGTCAGTGTTGTATGCCACAACAACCCATGAATATTTCATTGAAAAAATTCTCTTCTTCCTTTTCGTTTAATTTGCTAACTCCTCTCATCCTCTGACAAAAACCACCCCGGGGTTCATAAACCACAGCATTTTTCCACACAAAAATGGATTTTTCTGCCTTGGCTTCAGAACGTGTCCCTGGCAGCGGATATATTTCACTGCCTCGCCCACGGCAACCGTGAACTTTGTTTTTCATAATCATTTGTCACATTTCCTGGAGCGAGACGCCCCCCTTTTCTCCTTCTCTTTGAGGTTCTGTTTGCCGGCCGGCCGGCCCGCTGCTGTTTTTCCCAGAGCCTGGTTGGTTAAACGCAGGAGCGCCATACTGTATGCAGGTCCGCAGGTCATCTACTGCCGGTATCTACTGCCGGTATCTTCGGAGCAATGCCACTCAAACACACAAAGCGTGAGTGAGGGGCGCTTTCTAGGAGCGGAGGGGAAGAGTCGGCATCAACGCAGCATCATTTATTTTAATATATCAGACAGACAATAAAATGTGTGGTACATCACACAAGAACATAATAAAAGTACATGTATACAATATACAATACATCACATGTAAACACAAAAACACAAAACAGAATAGTCTACATAATAGTAAAAGTGTATGGGTAATACAGTAATTTTGCAGTTTTGCAGTTGGGACCCGACTACAGAAAGCAGCGACATTCTTCTTGTAGGAAGTTATGTACAGTAATACAGATTTAAATTCGCCAAGAGAGACCAGGTCATCATAAGAGGTGCAATAACTACACACCTCAACCTATAGTCTACCCATTATAACACTCTATAATAGTACAATGGCACTGTATATACCATATATATTTATCTATATCTCTATGAATATATCTGCATATATTGCTATTTACATACATGCGTACACACCCACGCTATGCATATCTATGTGTATATCCCATACCTACTCTAATACTGTATTTATCACTGTACATAATAATACTGTACATACATCAAACTAGCATATTTACTCAGTAGCTTTGTTTTATATATTCCATTTAATCACTACACTATTGTTATGCACTTATACAGTTACGTTTGCACTCTGGTTGGATGCCAATTTATTTTCATTGTACTGTGTGAAGACAATACATTTAAATCTAATCGAATCAAATTAGATTAGATTAGATTCAAATGTATTGGCACTATACAGCACAAGTACAGTACAATGGAAATTGTAAGTTTAACTGCAAATGTAACAGTAGAGTGCAATCCAAATTCTAATTGAATCTATCGAAATCTGAATCGAAATCTAAATTCATGGACCACACTGAGATTGTGCATTAATCAACACCGATCGTTAAAAAGGTATAATCCGCAATGGAAAAACTGTGATTTTACATGTCTGCACTTTATGTGCTCATGTCTTTTTTTTCCCTGTTGTGAAGCACTTTGAGCTGCAATTCTTGCACGAAAGGTGCTAATATACAAATAAAGTTCATTATCATCAAACAGCGAACGAGCCCTGCTCGGTATTTCTGCACTTTGTTTTCTCTGACCGGGTCTGACTGAGCGAGTGTCGTTATCATGAACCCTCCACCCCGTCCACGTCCATGAACCCTCCACCCCGTCCACGTCCATGAACCCTCCACCCCGTCCACGTCCATGCACCCTCCACGTCCATGAACCCTCCACCCCGTCCACGTCCATGCACCCTCCACCCCGTCCACGTCCATGAACCCTCCACCCCGTCCACGTCCATGAACCCTCCACCCCGTCCACGTCCATGCACCCTCCACCCCGTCCACGTCCATGAACCCTCTACCCCGTCCACGTCCATGCACCCTCCACCCCGTCCACGTCCATGAACCCTCCACCCCGTCCACGTCCATGCACCCTCCACCCCGTCCACGTCCATGAACCCTCCACCCCGTCCACGTCCATGAACCCTCCACCCCGTCCACGTCCATGAACCCTCCACCCCGTCCACGTCCATGAACCCTCCACCCCGTCCACGTCCATGAACCCTCCACGTCCATGAACCCTCCGCCCCGTCCACGTCCATGAACCCTCCACCCCGTCCACGTCCATGAACCCTCCACCCCGTCCACGTCCATGAACCCTCCACCCCGTCCACGTCCATGAACCCTCCACCCCGTCCACGTCCATGAACCCTCCACCCCGTCCACGTCCATGAACCCTCCACCCCGTCCACGTCCATGAACCCTCCACCCCGTCCACGTCCATGAACCCTCCACCCCGTCCACGTCCATGAACCCTCCACCCCGTCCACGTCCATGAACCCTCCACCCCGTCCACGTCCATGAACCCTCCACCCCCGTCCACGTCCATGAACCCTCCACCCCGTCCACGTCCATGAACCCTCCACCCCCGTCCACGTCCATGAACCCTCCACCCCGTCCACGTCCATGAACCCTCCGCGTTTTATGCAAAGAACTGCGGGAAAAAACACAGTCAGCAACAACAACAGCAGACAACAGACACCATCATCATCCTTTAGTTACCTTGAGTGCCTCGTGACGTGAAGGGTAATGGACGTGGAGGAGGGGGGGGTGGGGGGTGGAGGGGGGGGGGGGTTGTGGAGGAGGAGGGGGGGGGGTGATCAATTCTATCTAGTGACTTAGGTGTGCGATGGTAATGTGACGGGGGGGGACGTGGGCGAGCAGCCGAGCGAAGCCAATTTCATTCTGCAGGAGCTTTTTAATGCTTCAATTAGAGTCCAAGAGCGAGCGAGCGCGATGAGGTAAGGAGCCCTGGAGAAGATGGCAAGCAGGAGCGCCCGCCGCCGGAGCAAGAGGGGACTCTCTCACCGCGTCCAGGCGGCACCGGAGCAAGAGGAGATGCTGTGAGTGTGAGGAGATGATCGACTCTGGAGCGGAAGGTTCTTCCTTCCTTCGCCAAATTTAAAAGTATGATCTCCGACTAGGGGGTGTAACGATGCATCGATAAGGTGACGATTCAACTGCATCGATTTGAAAATGTTAGAATCGATATAGAATTTTTTATTTAATTATTATAATTTTTTAAGTCGATTCTTTATTGACCTACTGTATAGTTCATTCATGCTGAGTGAATCAGTTCCCCCAGCCACATTTGTGTATTCAAAATTTTTTGGGGGGATTAACTGATTGAAAAAATTTCGAGGTGGGGGAGAGGTGTGAGGGGAGGTGGAGGAGAGGTTTGAGGAGAGATGGGGGAGAGGTTTGAGGAGAGAAGTGGGAGAGGTGTGAGGGGAGGTGGGGGAGAGGTTTGAGGGGAGATGGGGGAGAGGTTTGAGGAGAGATGGGGGAGAGGTTTGAGGAGAGAAGTGGGAGAGGTGTGAGGGGAGGTGGGGGAGAGGTTTGAGGGGAGGTGGGGGAGAGGTTTGAGGAGAGGTGGGGGAGAGGTTTGAGGGGTGGTGGGGGAGAGGTTTGAGGAGAGATGGGGGAGAGGTTTGAGGAGAGATGGGGGAGAGGTGTGAGGGGAGGTGGGGGAGAGGTTTGAGGGGAGGTGGGGGAGAGGTTTGAGGAGAGGTGGGGGAGAGGTTTGAGGAGAGGTGGGGGAGAGGTTTGAGGGGAGGTGGGGGAGAGGTTTGAGGAGAGGTGGGGGAGAGGTTTGAGGAGAGGTGGGGGAGAGGTTTGAGGAAAGGTGGGGGAGAGGTTTGAGGAAAGGTGGGGGAGAGGTGTGAGGGGAGGTGGGGGAGAGGTTTGAGGAGAGGTGGGGGAGAGGTTTGAGGAGAGGTGGGGGAGAGGTTTGAGGGGTGGTGGGGGAGAGGTTTGAGGAAAGGTGGGGGAGAGGTGTGAGGGGAGGTGGGGGAGAGGTTTGAGGAAAGGTGGGGGAGAGGTGTGAGGGGAGGTGGGGGAGGTTTGAGGAAAGGTGGGGGAGAGGTTTGAGGAAAGGTGGGGGAGAGGTGTGAGGGGAGGTGGGGGAGAGGTGTGAGGGGAGGTGGGGGAGAGGTGTGAGGAGAGGTGGGGGAGAGGTGTGAGGGGAAGTGGGGGAGAGGTGTGAGGAGAGGTGGGGGAGAGGTGTGAGGAGAGGTGGAGGAGAGGCCTGAGGAGAGGTGGAGGAGAGGTTTGAGGAGAGGGTTGAAGAGTGTTTGAGGAGAGGGTTGAGGAGAGGGTTGAGGAGAGGGTTGAGGAGAGGTTTGAGGAGGGGGTTGAAGAGAGGTTTGAGGAGAGGTTTGAGGAGAGGTGGGGGAGATAGTTGAGGAGAGGGTTGAGGAGAGGTTTGAGGAGAGGTGGGGGAGATAGTTGAGGAGAGGGTTGAGGAGTGGGGTTGAGGAGAGGTGGAGGAGAGGGTTGAGGAGAGGTGGAGGAGAGGGTTGAGGAGAGGTGGGGGAGAGGCTTGAGGAGAGGTTTGAGGGGAGGTTTGAGGAGTGGGGTTGAGGAGAGGTGGAGGAGAGGGTTGAGGAGAGGTGGAGGAGAGGGTTGAGGAGAGGTGGGGGAGAGGCTTGAGGAGAGGTTTGAGGGGAGGTTTGAGGAGTGGGGTTGAGGAGAGGTGGAGGAGAGGGTTGAGGAGAGGTGGAGGAGAGGGTTGAAAAAATCACAAATGTACATATTCAAAGTAAGCTCACACACAAAATCCAAACTCAATGACCGAAAAAAGGAATAGGCTGAAGCACATGTTTATTTTTGCCTATCCTCAATTTTTGAGTATTGTTTTTCTGTGTGTATGTTTTGTGTTGAAAATGTTATTTTTATTTTCAGTAGAAAGCTATCCGTTTGCAAGCTAGCCTAGCTAAACGCACAGAGAGGAAATTGGTATCAATCTTTAAACAAATTGCTATCTGTACCAGACGATATTGGTGGGCTGGGAAAATTGGATATCTGAATTGGCCTCAAGAAAAGAAAGTGCGTGCGTGCGTGCGTGCGTGCGTGCGTGCGTGCGTGCGTGCGTGCGTGCGTGCGTGCATGTGTGTGTGTGCTTTAACAACATACGCAACATGACCTTGACAGGGCCCGTGTGTGTGAACTACAGAAACCCCATAATAAAGCTCTGGACAGAAACATGGAATAACAGGCTTCTCTCTGTAATCAACCATGATTGTACCTGAACACTGATATTACGGTTCCACTCGTGCAAAACAAGATTACAAAACAAAATAAGAAAGAAAAAACAAGTTTTAAGCAAATGTGTCCTTGAAACACGTAAATTAATCTTAGAGATGTGGCTTGAAAAGATTTCTTGAAAAAAAAAGATCTAGGGTTCTCTCTCCTGATTGGATAAAGTGGGAACAGGATACCAGGAAATGTATTTAGTGTTTACTGCAGAGTGGAGGGACTGGGAGACCCATTTTACTGACCAGACACTATAAATCAGTGATGGCTGTGAGAATGTAGAGCTATTTAACACTTTTATTCTACCAAATAAACACCATGTACAGCACCTTTAATAATAATAATAATAATAATAATAATAATAATAATAATAATAATAATAATAATAATAATAATAATAATAATAATAATAATAATAATAATAATAATGCATTTTATTTAAAGGCTCCTTTCTGAGCACCCAAGGTCGCCATACAGGGTTAAAAACAAGTACAATTACACACAGTAAAAACACAGTATTACAGAGTTACATAGTTACATAGGGGAGCAGTTATAATATACTTAAAATGAAAGTGAATATGCCAGAATGCCAGCGACATCACGTTTGGTTGCTAGTTGGTATGCACCCGGGAGGACAGAGCTCTCCCGTTGGCCTTCCAGTCGAGGCTCGTCCTGCCAGCCCACTGCGGTCAGCAGAACTGGATCTGCCGACGTGGCAGGAACGCTGACAGCACCGGGGGGTGAGAGGGGCTCCTTGCTGGCTGAGGGATGCACACCGACGCCACTCTCTGACTGACGATAGCGATTCGGAGGTCAAAACTTAAAAAGGAACTTGCGGAGATTATGGGGAAATGCACTCATCATCTTCTTCTCCAGAGTCAGACAAGAAGGTATAGAGAGACTTTAGAATATTGAAATAGTTTATGTGAATATCGTTTTATCTCAAATATTATTTTATTTTACCAGCACCTACACTGTGTAGTAGTGTATTGAGAGGGGACCCTATTAACACTTTGCCTCCCAACCACGAGTTAACTCGGGTTTCGGTGCCATGCGTTGAGGACCAGAGCCACGAGTTAACTCGTGGCAAGTTATTGTTTTATTCCATATTAACACTTTGATCGCCATGGTTAAATTCATAATTTACCATCCCTAGCCAGCTCTATTTGTCTATGGAGAAGTTCCCCTTCTTTGCAGGGCTATAACTTTTTAAATTCTATTGCTAAATTGACATTATTATGGCCCATTCAATGTCCTATATCTATTGTTCAGGGTGTAGCAACGTTATACTTTTTCATTCACATATTCATACTAAAATATGGTCTAAAGTATAAGTATGTTTTTATCGTTTTCTGCAGCTTTCTCCAGAACTTGATTTATAGCCCCAAATGCATTATATTGATGATCAAATACAGTTTGGTAGCGATCGGTGCCAGATAAAAAATTTCAACTGGAGGTACTTCTAGAAGTTACTACGTATCATCTGATGTTGACCGGATGGGCGGGGGGTCGTTTATAATTCCGTGGGCAACGTTATATCATTCACCTAGTGTGGGTCATATGATCATCAGAGCAGTTTATATGGAACACGTTATTGTATATTGTTATATGTACACTGTATTGCTAATCAATAATACTAATCGGCGTCCCCCGCCGCCCCCATTTCATCCATAGATGCTCTGTAATAGTCCGGATGCTAAGCAGTTTGTTTTATTTCATTCGTATATATACAACAGAAATGTTATTAAAGCAGCGTGTAGCCGACGCATGAACCAGTTGGGATTCGAATAGACGCGGCCTGGAAGCGTCAACCCGGAACTGGAAATCCGTTGGTAAAAAAATAGCGGCCTGGAATAGTTTTAGGGACGCTCAGACAATTCGCAGTAAAGGAATATATATCTGCGGTTTCCCTGGCGGATGGCGAACAAGCCAGCAGAACTATCCGAGCCCCCGGGAGGGTGGTCGAAGACCTTTTGCATGTCAGCGATGTTGTATGCGGGGAACGAATTGCAGAGGGAGGACTGACTGAAGTGGAGAGCTGCCTGTCGCCCATTCTAACGCAGGAGTCCTGGACCCTTGAGCAGACCCGACAGGTAAGGTTAAGCGATTTTAGATGTATCACTTTGGAAGTGTGCGGCTGTTGTCCGAATACTAGTGAACATTGAAAAATAAAGGCACGACATTTAGAGACGTCCCCGTCGTAGCGTTCTGGTGCGGGGACATGGGGCTCTCTGTGCGGGGGTGCAACAACAGGTGGGGTAGGCTGGGCAGAGATGTATGCATCAGAACGGTTACAGAGCTGAGCGTGAAAGCGCGGAGTTGGGCAGTGGTCTCCTCTAATGAACGAGAGTGTTGGTTTACCAGAGTGGTAAACCTATGACGTTATTATTATATCACTTATCTCAGCACCCCCACTGCTGACTGACTTCCCGCGTCCCTGCTTAGTACAGGTGTCCCTGAAACAAAACCATGTATGAATGATATGTTTGTAACACAGCAGGGTCATTACAATAGGCTGAAAATGTTAAACGTTTTTCTTGTTCGCCTAATAATGTTAACCAATGAAAGACATACACACACACCAACTTTCTTCTGCTACTTTTCCCTCACAGCTGATCCGGAAAAAAAATTATAAATAAACGCAAACATGGGCGGCTGATTGGCGCAGTGGGCAAGGTGCTCGCCTCTAACGCAGGAGACGCTGGGTTCGAGCCCAGCTCTCGGCATTGCTACTGGCTGGCCGGTCGTTCATACTAACACAATTGACAAGTGTTAGAGGGTGGGAGAGCCGGTGGGTGGGGATTTAACGTTGTGGACAGCGACTCCTACAAATCGGTTTGGTGACGCCGGTGCGACGGAAGCAGGAAGTGACGGGGGCAGCGTGAGCCTCCCACGCGTTACTCCTCGCCACTGAGAGTTCGAGTTGCTGCGGTGAAAAGATGCAACAGGCTGCCTCCTCGTGTACCGGAGGGGACACGTGATGCAAGGCTTCTGTCCTCACTACAGCCGACCTGTGGGAAGCATAGTCTAGCAACGTTCAAGATAGGGGAGGGAAGAATTGGATATACGAAATTGGGATGGGAGAAAAATAGAAAATGGGAAGAAAAAAGTGAAAAAAAAAGAAAAAAACGCAAACATATTTTTGCTGATCTGGACTGGTCCTCTGAGCTCCTCTCCAGTCCAAAATATTGATAAATCCTGTGCCATTGTTGTGTAACATGGCATCTCTTCTCTAGAGTCTTCTTTCTCTGCTTCACGTGAAGTAAAATCTACTCTAGAAGTGAAACTGAAACCTAAAAAGCATACACGGGGGGGCGGGGGCAGAAGGCAATTAATTTACTAAGCCATTAAGTGGATTCCTGAACACAGAATGACACCGTTATCACTGACTGACTACCGTGGCAATCCTAGGTGGAACTAAGTATAACTTAACTCATTCAGCGCCATACCCGAGTAAAGTCGGGTTATCTCGCCAGCGGTTGAGCGCCATACCCGACTCCCGAGTATAGTCGGGTTTTGGCCGTTTTTTTTTTAATTAGATTTCTTTATTCATTACAGGACCTCAGTGTTACCATTGGAACTCATTCTGAGACCCAGAGAGTACAATACCGGCCGAATCCTGCTAGGTGGCAGTATCGCCCACCCTTTGAAACCTTATTTCACACTGTGTGTGTCACATCTAATGTCGTCCGGGCGGAGATTTTAGACCAAGCCAAGTAAATCGCTTCATCCGAGCACTTTGAAATGCGTTCAGCACACTTGAGGCATATCTTGTGCCACTTCATGTCGGGGACCCGTTGGACATCAATACTGGAAACCACGATCAGACAATTGGAATATTCTTTTTGGAATAAGCCCGATCAAAGGTAAGGACTATCTGACATCAATTCCACCTTGATCCTACAATGATTTCATATCCCTAATACATGCCAATGTCCTCTCTGTGCATTCAGTAGAAAGCTCTCCGGAATGTCCCCACAGGGATCAATAAAGAGGAGCATCTCATCTTAACTTATCAAATCAATCATTATGATATCAATGCAATCTGTCACTGATTACGTACATTATTAAGAAAATTGGTTTGGGGTCATTGGGTAAAAGGAACGATTGAGACATAATTTTTTCTCCATGAGAGATATCTAACATCTAACATCTAAGGATATGTTGTGTGTATGTTGTGGATTCAGTTATTGGTGCATTCTCTCTTTCTCTCTCTCTCTCTGTTCAGGTCTCTCTCTCCCTTCTCTCTCTCTCTCTCTCTCTATCTCTTTCTCTCTCTCTCTGTTCAGGTCTCTCTCTCCCTTCTCTCTCTCTCTCCCTCTCTCTCTGTCTGTCTCTCTCTCTCTGTTCATGTCTCCCTCCACCTCTCCCTCTCCCTCTCTCTCTGTTCATGTCTCTCTCAGCTCTCTCTCTCTCTCCACCCCCCCCTTCCCTCTCTCTCTCTCTCCACCCCCCCCCCCCTTCCCTCTATCTCTCTCTCTCCCTTTCTCCCTCTCTCCCTCTCTCCCTCTCTCCCTCTCCCTCTCCCTCTCCCTCCCTCCCTCCCCCTCCCTCTCTCTCTGTATGTGTTGGTGCACAAACGTAACAAGCTGGAGATATTAGTCTAAGGCTTGATTTGATTTTGATTTGAAGTCTTTATTTCGAACATGCAATGAATACAACAAACAATAACAAAAAAGAAAACAACTCAATCTGCATGTTCGAAAAGGAGTAGGAAGAAGTATACACTTATTTAATCCTACCCCTTTTCCACTACTCAAATGAGTGTACTATTTTAAACATAAAAAAGAAAAGAAAAGAAAAGAAAAAAAAAAATATATATATATATATGCAAAACAAAAAACAAAAACTATATATGTATAAAATAAAATAAAATAGAAACAAAATAAAAATGTAAACACCCGTGAATATCAAGTCCCTTCTTCATCCCTGTACCTTGTGAACATAATTTCCTTATACATCAGTTTGAATTGTCTCATGTTTGGACATTGCTTTAACACCACATTAAGACTGTTCCACAGTAGATTAGGCTTAGGAACGATTGAGATATAATTTTTTCTCCATAAGAGATATCTAACATCTAACATCTAAGGATAACCAGTATGTTGTGGATTCAGTTATGGGTGCATTCTCTCTTTCTCTCTCTCTCTCTGTTCAGGTCTCTCTCTCCCTTCTATCTCTCTCTCTGTTCATCTCTCTCTCCCTTCTCTCTCTCCCTCTCTCCCCTCTCTCTCTCCCTTCTCTCTCTCCCTTCTCTCAGCTCCCTCTCTCTCTCTCCCTCCACCCCTCTCCCTCTGTTCATGTCTCTCTCTCCCTTCTCTCTCTCCCTTATCTCAGCTCCCTCTCTCTCTCTCTCTCTCCCTCCACCCCCCCCCCTTCCCTCCCACCCTCCCTCTCTCCCCTCTCTCTTTCTGTTCATGTCTCTCTCTCTCCCTTCTCTCTCTCCCTTCTCTCAGCTCCCTCTCTCTCTCCCTCCACCCCTCTCCCTCTGTTCATGTCTCTCTCTCCCTTCTCTCTCTCCCTTATCTCAGCTCCCTCTCTCTCTCTCTCCCTCCACCCCCCCCCCTTCCCTCCATCCCTCCCTCTCTCTCTCTCTCTCTCTCTCTCTCTCTGTATGTGTTGGTGCACAAACGTAACAAGCTGGAGATATTAGTCTAAGGCTTAGGAGACGCTTGGGTTAAAGACAATTCAAGATTAGCCTTTTATCCACCCGTCTGTTCATCTCTATCCCTGTAATCACAGTAGTCATAGTAATCATAACTACCTCATACTATAGTCTACCCAACTCTGTATGATAGCATCTGATTAGCACTATTCCTCAGTAGTACTCATTTATATATTTTATACCCAGTTTAATCACCTGTACATTGTATAGTACTATTGCACTTTACTGTTACATTTGCACTCTGGTTAGATGCCAAACTTGTATTTTTGTTGTATTGTACTTCAGCTTCTGCATGATGATGTTACAGTACATTTGAATCTAATCTAGTCTAATCTAATCTAATCTAATCTAATCTAGTCTAGGGCTGAACAAAAAATCGCAATATTATTATAATTTTTTTTATTTAACCAGGAAGTCCCATTGAGATACAAGATCGGTTTGGGAGAGGGAGGTAAGGGGTTTTAGATTGTGTGTTGTGAAGTTTAGACTTCAGAGAGGGAGAGTAAAGTACAGAAAAAAGGGTACCGTTGGGTACCGGTGTCAATTCCCAGGTAAAAAGAAACATTTTCAGGCTCTGTGTCCTGAAACGACCCACTGCATAGGCCAGATGCAAGCCGCATTTTACAATAAACCTCTGTGGGGCTGCTTAAAAAAAATTATAATCGCAAATGTAATCGCAATCGCAATATCTGTCAGAAAAATCGCAATTAGATTATTTCCCAAAATCGTGCAGCCCTTCTAGATGGATTCAGATGCCCATCCTGGGACAAGGAGCTAAAAGCTACTGTTTAACTTGATCTGCACTGGTATCCATTAACAGAATGGCCACTGATGAGCAAGCAAGTACAATAAAGACAGGACTCAGCGACTATCGCCCGACGGCTCCAACAGGGGGGCGACAGTGGCTCAGGAGGTAGTGCTGTCGTCTGGTAATCTGAAGGTTGCCGGTTCGATTCCGGCTCCTCCCGCCCCGGGCATGCGTGTCGAAGTGTCCTTGAGCAAGACACTTAACCCCCCTAACTGCTCCCGATGAGCAGGTCGGCACCTCGCATGGTCGCCTCCGCCGTCGGTGTGTGAATGTGTGAGTGAACGGGTGAACGTGAGCTATATAAATGCAGTCCATTGACCGTTTAACACCCATTAGTCGTGAATAACTGGTTGTTATGACACACAAACAGCAGGTGCACAGGTCTGTGGACGACCTCATGGTAGCCCTGAGACCTGCTCCACAGGTATACAGTTAAGGCTGAGACGATATGCCATTTGGAAGAATCGATAAATCGGGACAAGATTATCGATAAATATTAGTATTTTTCTTTTATATTAGTATTTTTTTGTTATTATTTAAACAACAAATGTATGTTTATTTTGCAGCAATTCTTTGTCGTTGCCGCCATCTTTAGTGTTACAGATTTCCCCATTCAAAACTGCATATTGTGCACTCGGCCCGTGGATGCTTCGCCACTAGGGGCGCTATACCAAACATTTTGCAAACATGTACAAGGCACGCATTGGCGAATATTATCACCATTGCCATCGATCAATATATGATCAGTCAGTCAAATGCAACCACGTTTCCAATAGCCCAACACAAACACGCACAGCTCTCTCTCTCTCTCTCTCTCGCTCTTTCTCGCTCTCTCGCTCTCTCGCTCTCTCTCTCTCTCAGATGATGTCAGATCCATTCAATAATAAACACATTTGTAAAGCTCATCATTTTAAACAAGTTACCATTCATTGTCTGAGTGGTTATGCCCCACATGCGGCGAAATTAGAGAGAGAGAGAGAGAGAGAGAGAGAGAGAGCGAGAGCGAGAGCGAGAGCGAGAGCGAGAGAGAGAGAGAGAGAGAGAGAGAGAGAGAGAGAGAGAGAGAGAGAGAGCATTTTAGTAAAGTTACATTTTCAACAAGATTGCTGCTATTTAAACACTTCATGGAAACGGGGTAACGTTAACCTTATGTCGACTGTAGTATTGTATGACCTCGACATAACGTTTAAACGTTAACGTTACTCCGTTTCCATGCAGTAATTATAAAAGTGGCCAGCTAAGATAACGGAGCTAACAGCTAGCAGTAGCTAACGTTAGCTGAAAGCTGTAACGTTACAACGTTATGCGGCATCAGTAGACAACGTATCATGTATTAAACTAGAGTTAAGATCGCTAATCTACCTTGTTGTTGGCTTGTTGATAAAGTATATCCACTCCATGGCATTGTCCATCCAGCCTGTGTTGATGTCCATCCATTGTTGTCCCTCCGCATCCATATAGCTTGTTGTTAGCCAACAAGTACTGTGTGAGTGAAGAGCTGTGTCTTTGTCCATTTCCGCCTCGAACAGCCTGCAAACTACCTGGCGTTCTATCGCCATGCTCTAAGACAAACTCTAACCTTAACCAACTTTGAAAGAGTGCCTAAGCTTAACAGTCTAAAGAACTTGCAGTCACGGCACGCTCTGCTGCCTGCATCTCACAACAACACAACAACACAACTATCTCTCAGTCTCACCAACGGACCAACCTAGGAATAAGCTAGAATTGGAACATTAGAAATTGGATTCGGCCAATCAGAGATCGTCTGTGAAATTCTGCTACGGAAAAAAAATACTGGCGTCGGCCAATCAGAGAGCGTCTCCGCGAAATGCGGCTACAGAAATTCTTGACGCTACTGGCTAGACCGCTTCAAATCTCGCCCGGATTCCAACATAATAGTCATATTTCAACGCACAACGCGTTATGCACTGATTGGCTGTGACGGATACAGCGATCAAACTGTGACGCGCACTCAGAGCGCTATCGCGTCTAGCCCGGGCGAGAAATACGAAAAAATTAAAAAAATAAAAAAAAACGTCACTTCCTGCTCAGGAAAACGAGTGTTTTTTTTATTTTAGATAATAACGTTATATTGTGCATTGGAAATACAAACATACTTAAAATGAGTAAATATTATTCATTTTAAACATGTTTATATTATTTATAGGGCTATAAAACAAAAAACTAAAAAGTTTTATTTTCTTCTTCTCTGATTTAACAGCAGGTGGGTCGGCGCCCGTGCGCCCCTAGTGGCAGAGCCGCCACTGGCACTGCATATTGAATGCACAGCGGGCAGAGTTGCAATTCAACTGAATTTACATGAAATGGGGATGTTTGAACCAAAACACGCCACAAGGGGGATCTCGGCGCTATTTCTGCGTCGGGGAAAACCGTGCTGCGTCACGGATCTGGTGGACTCAGAGTTCGATTCCCGGACCCGCCGTCATTTGCCAGAATGTCTTCCCCTGATCTATATCCAGTTTCACCTTGTATCTGTCGGTCATGCTTGACCAGAAAAGCGATAAACGCTAAAAAATAAAGTTTAAAAAAAAAACACGCCACAAGACCTAGTATTTTAGTATAGTATAAACTTTTTTTAATACTTACTATTTAAAAAAGATTTACACGTGCAAAAAAATCAATAAGTGATGCCACTTATCATCGATTTCACGCAGTTATCAATAATCCGTGGTCTCAGCCTTATACTGTATACCAGGGGTGGCCAACCAGTCAGAGACTAAGAGCCACAACAATTACTGTGGTACCACAAAGAGCCACACCATACCAGCGTTTCTCAACCTTTTTTTTCAGTCACGGGTCACGGCACCCTTCATGTGTTTATATGTCTCACCCTCTGGCCTCTGAAGTTGCTAATGTATTTTTTATTTGGGCCTCACAGGGTTAAAAGTATCCTGTGGGACCCACGGTTGCAAAATTACAAAATCACTTTTAGCCATTTAAAAAAATATATATGTAAATGTTTATTTAAAAAATGTTAAGCACATGTATAGTCAATTGGTCCTGTTGTTCAGCCTCACAATGCTATTTGATAGTAAATGTGTTTATATGTCCCAAAAAAGTTTATATTTTCAGCATTAAGTTTGTTTACCAATGATTTTAACTGTTATTAGTGAAATATAAGATTATAGAAATCTCAGGGCATTGAGTCGAAAACCGGCGCATATTGACAGGAGGAAGTGGAGCAGCCAAAAGTGAGTGTAGTCTTTTGAAGGAAGAGACTCAGGGCTTTCAAATTTAGAAAAACGACCCTACCCAGCTCACACCAGCCCCTGTCAATCATCTGACTTCTGGATTTACTTTCTTATTTCTCTTATTTTTGGGGATTATCTCCCACAAACCTGAACGTTATTGCCATAAAACAGAACGCAGTTCTTTTCTCTACCTTTCTGTGAACGTCTAGCAAAAAACGGTGTTGCAATATGATGAAATATTGTGGAGAAATGTACATTATAAAAAAGATGGCAGAATTCAGTACTGTATCTACAAAACCTTCTGTTTAATCATCTTGTAAATTTTTGCATGGTGTTATTCACAGTCAAAGATAATTTTTTTTTTTTTAAATATAATTGATATTCTCCTTTGGTTCATTCCAATTTACTCAAGCCTAGTAACAGACACACTATTTATGACACTGGGAATTAGGGATGCTCGATATTGGCTTTTTTACCGATACCGATATACCGATATTGTCCAACTCTTAATTTCCGATACCGATATCAACCGATATCACATTTTAATGCCGATATCGGCCGATAATATCGGTAGGCCGATAATATCGGACATCCCTACTGGGAATACATGATGATGACACCTGAGATCCATAGATGTCCCTAGATTCAGATACCAAGAACATGCAAATGGAAATTTTTTTAAGAAATCTGTAAATGTTTATTCTACGTCCTTATGGAATGAGTGACATACAAAAAAATATATATATATATTATAATTATAATAATTTTTTATGGATGGAAGAGCCACACATTGACGGACAAAGAGCCACATGCGGCTCGCGAGCCGCGGGTTGGCCACCCCTGCTGTATACAGTGTGACCTCACGGTAGCCCTGCCTGGTCAGACCGCTCCAGCAGGTATTAGGGATGGGTACCGAACCGAACCCAATTAAGGGTACCGGCCGAATCACGTCGGTACTACCGAGATCCGCCGGTGCCACATTTCGGTACTGTAAAAAAATAAAATTATCCAATAACGCCAACGTTTAGTTTACCACGAAACCTATGAAGTGCGCCGCACATTCACGTCAACGTTCACACGCACAATACACGCTTACCTAGGATTTGACTTGATTCAACAACTACTGTAAGCAGTCGGGGCGATGGCAAGCCGAAAACAGTCGCAAGTGTTGTTACTTGTTACACTTTACAAAGCTAGATGCAGAAAACGCTCGCTGCAATATTATGTACAGTATATACAGTATATAGGAGGTATATAGGAGGTAGTGCTGCCGTCTGGTAATCTGAAGGTTGCCGGTTCGATTCCGGCTCCTCCCGGGCATGGGTGTCGAAGTGTCCTTGAGCAAGACACTTAACCCCCTAACTGCTCCCGATGAGCAGTCATTGTTCTAAATAAATAATAATAATGATAATGATAATAAATTATTTGAAGTTCGGATATTTATTTTTTACAACTGAGGTAGGTAGATAAACATTTTAGAGACTAAAGTACCGAAAAAAGGTACCGTTGGGTACCGGGTATCGATTAACCGGTAGCGGTAGCGGTTCAAAGGTACCCGACCCTAGCAGGTATACAGGATGACCTCACGGTAGCCCTGACTCGGCACACTCCGCCCTGGAACGTACAGACAGGAGGGGAACATAATGCCTGGCTGCTGTTTTTTCCGTCGACTGCAGCTCAGCGTTTTTAACACACCGCCATCCCGAGACGAGTCAGAGGGCACCCGCCGCCCGTAACCGGATCCTTCACCTCTCGACAGGGCAGGCGCCCCCCAAGTGGTGAGAAGAGAGAATAACACCTCATCCGCTCTCTGGTCCTCAACGCCGGAGCACCAAGCAAGGCTGCCGTCTCAACCCGCCCCCCCCCCTGCACAGCCGTATGTGTAACTAGGAGGGATATGAGGACAGTGTGTAACTAGGAGGGATATGAGGACTGTTTGTAACTAGGAGGGATATGAGGACAGTGTGTAACTAGGAGGGATATGAGGACAGTATGTGTAACTAGGAGGGATATGAGGACTGTGTGTAACTAGGAGGGATATGAGGACAGTATGTGTAACTAGGAGGGATATGAGGACTGTGTGTAACTAGGAGGGATATGAGGACTGTGTGTAACTAGGAGAGATATGAGGACAGTGTGTAACTAGGAGAGATATGAGGACTGTGTGTAACTAGGAGGGATATGAGGACTGTGTGTAACTAGGAGGGATATGAGGACTGTTTGTAACTAGGAGGGATATGAGGACTGTGTGTAACTAGGAGGGATATGAGGACAGTGTGTAACTAGGAGGGATATGATGACTGTGTGTAACTAGGAGGGATATGAGGACTGTGTGTAACTAGGAGGGATATGAGGACTGTGTGTAACTAGGAGAGATATGAGGACTGTGTGTAACTAGGAGGGATATGAGGACTGTGTGTAACTAGGAGGGATATGAGGACTGTGTGTAACTAGGAGGGATATGAGGACTGTGTGTAACTAGGAGGGATATGAGGACTGTGTGTAACTAGGAGGGATATGAGGACAGTGTGTGTAACAAGGAGGGATATGAGGACAGTGTGTAACTAGGAGGGATATGAGGACAGTGTGTAACTAGGAGGGATATGATGACTGTGTGTAACTAGGAGGGACATGAGGACTGTGTGTAACTAGGAGGGATATGAGGACTGTGTGTAACTAGGAGGGATATGAGGACAGTGTGTAACTAGGAGGGATATGAGGACTGTGTGTAACTAGGAGGGATATGAGGACTGTGTGTAACTAGGAGGGATATGAAGACAGTGTGTAACTAGGAGGGATATGAGGACTGTGTGTAACTAGGAGGGATATGAGAACTGTGTGTAACTAGGAGGGATATGAGGACTGTGTGTAACTAGGAGGGATATGATGACTGTGTGTAACTAGGAGGGATATGAGGACTGTGTGTAACTAGGAGGGATATGAGGACTGTGTGTAACTAGGAGGGATATGAGGACTGTGTGTAACTAGGAGGGATATGAGGACTGTGTGTAACTAGGAGGGATATGAGGACAGTGTGTAACTAGGAGGGATATGAGGACTGTGTAACTAGGAGGGATATGAGGACTGTGTGTAACTAGGAGGGATATGAGGACTGTGTGTATCTAGGAGAGATATGAGGACTGTGTGTAACTAGGAGGGATATGAGGACTGTGTGTAACTAGGAGGGATATGAGGACAGTATGTGTAACTAGGAGGGATATGAGGACTGTGTGTAACTAGGAGGGATATGAGGACTGTGTGTAACTAGGAGGGATATGAGGACTGTGTGTAACTAGGAGGGATATGAGGACTGTGTGTAACTAGGAGGGATATGAGGACTGTGTGTAACTAGGAGGGATATGAGGACTGTGTGTAACTAGGAGAGATATGAGGACTGTGTGTAACTAGGAGGGATATGAGGACTGTGTGTAACTAGGAGGGATATGAGGACAGTGTGTGTAACTAGGAGGGATATGAGGACTGTGTGTAACTAGGAGGGATATGAGGGCAGTGTGTGTAACTAGGAGGGATATGAGGACTGTGTGTAACTAGGAGGGATATGAGGACTGTGTGTAACTAGGAGGGATATGAGGACTGTGTGTAACTAGGAGGGATATGAGGACTGTGTGTAACTAGGAGGGATATGAGGACTGTGTGTAACTAGGAGGGATATGAGGACTGTGTGTCACTAGGAGGGATATGAGGACAGTGTGTAACTAGGAGGGATATGAGGACTGTGTGTGTAACTAGGAGGGATATGAGGACTGTGTGTAACTAGGAGAGATATGAGGACTGTGTGTAACTAGGAGGGATATGAGGACTGTGTGTAACTAGGAGGGATATGAGGACAGTGTGTAACTAGGAGAGATATGAGGACAGTGTGTGTAACTAGGAGGGATATGAGGACTGTGTGTAACTAGGAGGGATATGAGGACTGTGTGTAACTAGGAGGGATATGAGGACTGTGTGTAACTAGGAGGGATATGAGGACTGTGTGTAACTAGGAGGGATATGATGACTGTGTGTAACTAGGAGGGATATGAGGACAGTGTGTAACTAGGAGGGATATGAGGACTGTGTGTAACTAGGAGGGATATGAGGACTGTGTGTAACTAGGAGGGAGATGAGGACTGTGTGTAACTAGGAGGGATATGATGACTGTGTGTAACTAGGAGGGATATGAGGACTGTGTGTAACTAGGAGAGATATGAGGACTGTGTAACTAGGAGGGATATGAGGACTGTGTGTAACTAGGAGGGATATGAGGACAGTGTGTAACTAGGAGGGAAATGAGGACTGTGTAACTAGGAGGGATATGAGGACTGTGTGTAACTAGGAGGGATATGAGGACTGTGTGTAACTAGGAGGGATATGAGAACTGTGTGTAACTAGGAGGGATATGAGGACTGTGTGTAACTAGGAGGGATATGATGACTGTGTGTAACTAGGAGGGATATGAGGACTGTGTGTAACTAGGAGGGATATGAGGACTGTGTGTAACTAGGAGGGATATGAGGACAGTGTGTAACTAGGAGGGATATGAGGACTGTGTGTAACTAGGAGGGATATGAGGACAGTGTGTAACTAGGAGGGATATGAGGACTGTGTGTGTAACTAGGAGGGATATGAGGACTGTGTGTAACTAGGAGAGATATGAGGACTGTGTGTAACTAGGAGGGATATGAGGACAGTGTGTAACTAGGAGGGATATGAGGACTGTGTGTAACTAGGAGGGATATGAGGACTGTGTGTAACTAGGAGGGATATGAGGACAGTGTGTAACTAGGAGGGACATGAGGACTGTGTGTAACTAGGAGGGATATGAGGACTGTGTGTAACTAGGAGGGATATGAGGACAGTGTGTAACTAGGAGGGATATGAGGACTGTGTGTAACTAGGAGGGATATGAGGACAGTGTGTAACTAGGAGGGATATGAGGACTGTGTGTAACTAGGAGGGATATGAGGACAGTGTGTAACTAGGAGGGATATGAGGACTGTGTGTAACTAGGAGAGATATGAGGACTGTGTGTAACTAGGAGGGATATGAGGACAGTGTGTAACTAGGAGGGATATGAGGACTGTGTGTAACTAGGAGGGATATGAGGACTGTGTGTAACTAGGAGGGATATGAGGACTGTGTGTAACTAGGAGAGATATGAGGACTGTGTGTAACTAGGAGGGATATGAGGACTGTGTGTAACTAGGAGGGATATGATGACTGTGTGTAACTAGGAGGGATATGAGGACTGTGTGTAACTAGGAGGGATATGAGGACTGTGTGTAACTAGGAGGGATATGAGGACTGTGTGTAACTAGGAGGGATATGAGGACTGTGTGTATGTGTAACTAGGAGGGATATGAGGACTGTGTGTAACTAGGAGGGATATGAGGACAGTGTGTGTAACTAGGAGGGATATGAGGACTGTGTGTAACTAGGAGGGATATGAGGACTGTGTGTAACTAGGAGGGATATGAGGACTGTGTGTAACTAGGAGGGATATGAGGACTGTGTGTAACTAGGAGGGATATGAGGACTGTGTGTAACTAGGAGGGATATGAGGACTGTGTGTAACTAGGAGGGACATGAGGACTGTGTGTAACTAGGAGGGATATGATGACTGTGTGTAACTAGGAGGGATATGAGGACTGTGTGTAACTAGGAGAGATATGAGGACTGTGTAACTAGGAGGGATATGAGGACTGTGTGTAACTAGGAGGGATATGAGGACAGTGTGTAACTAGGAGGGAAATGAGGACTGTGTAACTAGGAGGGATATGAGGACTGTGTGTAACTAGGAGGGATATGAGGACTGTGTGTAACTAGGAGGGATATGAGGACTGTGTGTAACTAGGAGGGATATGAGGACTGTGTGTAACTAGGAGGGATATGAGGACTGTGTGTAACTAGGAGGGATATGAGGACAGTGTGTAACTAGGAGAGATATGAGGACAGTGTGTGTAACTAGGAGGGATATGAGGACTGTGTGTAACTAGGAGGGATGTGAGGACTGTGTGTAACTAGGAGGGATATGAGGACTGTGTGTAACTAGGAGGGATATGAGGACTGTGTGTAACTAGGAGGGATATGATGACTGTGTGTAACTAGGAGGGATATGAGGACAGTGTGTAACTAGGAGGGATATGAGGACTGTGTGTAACTAGGAGGGATATGAGGACTGTGTGTAACTAGGAGGGAGATGAGGACTGTGTGTAACTAGGAGGGATATGATGACTGTGTGTAACTAGGAGGGATATGAGGACTGTGTGTAACTAGGAGAGATATGAGGACTGTGTAACTAGGAGGGATATGAGGACTGTGTGTAACTAGGAGGGATATGAGGACAGTGTGTAACTAGGAGGGAAATGAGGACTGTGTAACTAGGAGGGATATGAGGACCGTGTGTAACTAGGAGGGATATGAGGACTGTGTGTAACTAGGAGGGATATGAGGACTGTGTGTAACTAGGAGGGATATGAGGACTGTGTGTAACTAGGAGGGATATGAGGACTGTGTGTAACTAGGAGGGATATGAGGACTGTGTAACTAGGAGGGATATGAGGACTGTGTGTAACTAGGAGGGATATGAGGACAGTGTGTAACTAGGAGGGAAATGAGGACTGTGTAACTAGGAGGGAAATGAGGACTGTGTAACTAGGAGGGATATGAGGACTGTGTGTAACTAGGAGGGATATGAGGACTGTGTGTAACTAGGAGGGATATGAGGACTGTGTGTAACTAGGAGGGATATGAGGACTGTGTGTAACTAGGAGGGATATGCGAAAAGACCCATTTCAATTGCCTTGTGTACATTGACAATAAAGTAATCTTCTTCTTCTAGTCCAACTGGAGAGATGGCGCAGTGACAACAATCTGGCCCTGAGCGCCAGCCAGACTAAAGGAGACCACTGTAGACGTCTCCTTGGTCTGCAGATCTCAGATGACTTGGCCTGGAACCAAAGCGCTGAGGTCGTGCAGTAGGAGAGAGGCACAGCGGGTCCTCCACGTAGGGCTGAGCCCGAGGCCTGTTTTTGGGCTTCGAACTTCGTCAGGGTTTTTCCGAACAGACGTTCGAACATTCGTTTTTAATAATACATACATTTTATTTTTTATTTTTTTAAATACATATCCTCAAACAAAATCCTCAATTTGAATAAAGTGATTAATCTGATTAAATTCGTTTTTTTTTTTTTTATTAGATCAACTTTCTGATCAGTTTTAAATTTTAATGCTATAATATTAGTGTAGCCTAATCTGTATCTGCAACTGTGAAGAAAAACCCCATTGGTTTAAACAGAATTAATAGACGCATTTATTTAAAATGTAAGATTCTAATGTTGATTTAGAATTCGAATGCCAACGTAACGAACGAAGGTCCGAACGTTCGAACGTTTGGGCTCAGCCCGCCCGCTCCACGCCGCCTGAGAAAGGAGGCATCGGCACACGGCGCCTGGCATGTGATCCTTCATGGAGGCAGCGGAGCACAACACCACCTGATGAATGGTATTAGTGTTCCGTATGGCAGCACCGCGGCTGGGGCCGGGCAGCCCTGCAGAGGGTCAGGGAGGTCACCGGGTGGCTCACTTCTTCTGTACCTGGAGGAGATCTTCCAGGCTTGACCAGGTGTCAGATAGGGCTGGGCGATAAAACGATAATTATTGCGATATATTTTTCCTCGATATATGAAAAATCGATTATACATTTTTTCTTTCTTACCTGCAACAGGGCCGCTTTAAAACCAGAGACAGTGGACATACTTGTCTTTCTTGCCTGCAACTTAAAGTAATGGCTTTGCTTGTCCAAATTACAATACTAACCAAATTGAGATTTATTTTTCTCTTGTCCATTTATTTTGTTTGCTTTCTAATTTAAAATACAGTTTGAAACCGTCTGTACACAGTAGGCTATGTGTGCTAGCAGAGCTAGTCGCCAGTCACGAGTCACGGTGCACATGTGCGGTGGTTTGTCCACAAAAAAAGCGCCAAAAGATGGAAAAGAATCTAGCAGAGCCAGAACTGTTCAACTCCCCTGGAGCCACAGCCACTTTTTTTGGTACTTTCGCTTTCAAACCAGCTGCAGCCTGAGAACTGGAGTGTGAGGGGCTGTAACACTAAAGATGGCGGCAACAACAAAGAATTGCTGCAAAATAAACATACATTTGTTGCAATAAACAATAATAATTAAAAAAAATGTAAAAGATTTTTTATACTAATAAAAATATCGATAAAAATATGAAAATGTTATCGCGATAAAATATGTGGCCATATCGCCCAGCCCTAGTGTCAGAGCAAGGCCTGCTCTGTCGTCCGAGACCCCAATCACCCTGAACTGTTCTCTCCACTGAGACTAAACTAACCGATTATTTTATTATCGATTAATCTGTCGATTATTTGTATCGATTAGTCGATTTATCTAAATGATTAATTTACCAGAAAAATAACAACAACAATTGATTCTATTTGCAATTGAATATTTCAAAATGGTTTCAGGTCACATGGGTAGTTGCCTCTTTGACACCACCTACTGAATACCCAGAGCAGGAGATGAGCCGTGAAGTTTATTTATGTCTATAAATGCCATGTAGTGTGGATGCCTACTGTACATGATAGGGTGAGTAACCTACATGCCATTACACCAGCCCGTTACTATGACATTGTTTATCATTACATATAGGGCTGGGCGATTAATCAATTGTATCGATTAATTGGAATGAATGATTTAGGACGATTTTGAAAAATGTTAATCGATAATTTTTATTTTTAATTCTTTTAATATATTTTTTTTTAAGTGAAGATTGGTGAAATTTTGGTTTGCACTTCAATCCCAATAGGGAAATTCATCTTGGTTTGTGTCAAATAAAAACAATTTGAATGATTTCCTTGGCATTTCTAGTTTTGAAAAAAAAATTGATTAAAATTGGAAATCGGATTATTTTTTTGAGAGAGAGAGATTTTTTTAGGCCATATTGCCCAGCCCTAATTACATACAATGTATCCATGCCTGTAGCTAAATGCTGAAAAACAAGGAACTAAATTGACTTTTTAGCTTTAAATTAAAAAAAACTACCAGCCAGAGATTTTTTACCAGTCAAAAATGATAAATAGCTTTTTAGTATATCTCCATGAATTATTATATGTATTGTGTGTTATCTCTCCACTCCATGCTATGGTAGTGCTTGTGCCAGCACAGGAGATATGATTACAATTATTTTTTTTAATATAGGCTATATACATATTTAAATCAATATCTGCCTTTTGAATAAAATAGGCTCAGGAATCAGGTGTGATAAAGCTAATTAGCCTAATCCATGTCGAAAAGAGTAGCCCAGGGGTCGGCAATTAGGTCTTGCCACGGGCCAGATTTTCCCCAAGCCTTTGCTTGGCGGGCCAGGATCAAAAACAATGGCTAATTTAATATACTGAGCACCGCGGCGGTTGCATACACTTAATAATAATAATAATAACTATTTGTATAGCACTTTTCATACAGAGGTTGCAGTTCACAGTGCTTCACAACAGTAAAAAACAGGCATAAGCGAGCACTCGCAAATGGCGGACCATGATGTAAACAAGACAAATTTTTCTCTGGTCTGCATCCCCTTAACAATTGTGTGTATTGCGCCATACTGTATTGTACCCATTCTGCAATCTGTTAAAAAAGGTTTTCATTCATTCATTCATTCATGAACAGCAGATCAGCTGTTGCAGATCACCGTGGCGGGTGATGAACCAGAATGCATGAAAACACGACTCACCATACCTTGTTTGTTGTTAAGTCCTGCAAAATCCCTGCTAATGTTTGAAACATGTCCAATATCCACTCGCCGCCCTCCAATTCCAGATTGGCGTTGAAATGCAGCTACTTTATCTGCCAACTTGAACACAGTTGTCATCATTGCCTCGCTGTTGTTGTTATTGTCGCCACATATTATGCAGAGAGGACGTCGGCTCGGCACGCAAGAATCACCGACCTGTTGCGATAAACCCGTATTTTAAGTATGGCTCCTGTTTATTACAAGAAGCGTTATATTTCCCCGTTGCAAAGAAGCTATCCAAAGATGTTTTTTTTTTTTAAACACATTTTTTTACTCTCTCGCATCTCGAATGCGGAAGTGAAAGTGCGTTAGGGAAATATACATGCGGCCCGGTGGGACTATTCCATTGGTTCTCCCATTCCACGTGACCATTTCTAGCATTTCAATTGGCTACACATGTTGGACACTGCTTACCATGGTGTATTAAGATTTATTTCTGGATATAGATCACTTACCCATCATTGCACACTGTATGCTAAAGTTAACTGGCCGTCCTTGACTGCCCGTAGACTGCTTCATTGGTACACCTTCATTTATAAAGCAATTATTGGTCAGCTCCCTTTTTACCTCGGTTCTCACCATACCTCACCATCACATCAAACCCATTTTACAGCTTATGATCCCAGGACTATTTATATGCCTCAGTACCCAGAACCCGCACAGAGTTTGGGAAAAGGGCCTTCATGTTCTCTGCTCCCTCTGCCTGGAATGGACTTCAAAAAACTTTGAAACTGCAGGCCCTCACTACCATATCTGATTTTAAAGTTCAAATTAAGGGCATTTTAAATAATGAGATGGGAGAATGTCGCTGCTTCACTGCATAATGTGCTGTTATATTTTATATTTAACCTGACCTTCTCTCCCCAGCAACCTCCTGCAAAGCCTCACCTTCCATCCTCTTTCTACCTTTTTACCCTGCCCTCCAATCTCCCCCAATCCCATTCAATCTAATTTGCTGCAGCTCAAATGTATCCCCTTGCCCCACTTTGCCTTTTATGTCTCTGTCTGTGTTTTGTGTATTTTGTATGTTTGTTTTTGCTGCCATTTTGGCCAGGTCTTGCTCGAAAAAGAGATCTTTGATCTCAAGTGACTACCGGTAAAATAAAGGTAAAATAAAATATTCTCAAAATAATCTGACGGGGCAGAAATGATTGCTGGCGGGCCAATGTCGGCCCGCGGGCCGCCTATTGCAGACCCCTGGAGTAGCCTATAGTAAATTGATACACACACACAAGAGAGAGGGAGAATAGCTTATAGCAGACTTAATGTGACCCATTGTCACCTCCATTTTATATTGTACTGTAAATGTAAACACTGTGAATTGGAACATGCAATGTTCCTCACTGACAGCATTCACCGTCTAACTATAGTGGAAGTGGAAACGGTTCTTGACTTGAGTTTGGTGATCAACATAACCGTTTCATTCACCTTCTTCCTCTTTCCACTCCACAACACAACAACGGACCTGTCACAGGTTTCACACTGGCTCCCCTTCTTCTCCTCCTCGTCTTTCACTTTCAACAATACATTCTGCCAAGTCCAAGCCCACTGCATACAAGACCACCGAGACCCTGTTGCCCCGCCAGGGTTCCATTAAACCCATGCCGTGTGCAGTTACTGCTAACTAGAATGCTGGCTAAGAACAAATAACGCGAGTGAGGAAATGAATCAACGGAAACGGAAATGCTGCACTAATAATAACATGAATTATTCTAAAAGTTATAATTATTTTGTCTCGTCTTAAGACGAAGAGAGATTTCGGCAAGATTTTATTTTGTAAACTTACATTTTGTGTCGTCATCTGTAGTCAATGACATTGCATTAATTATTTAGTCACGTTACGATCTACATTAACGTGACGTCTCGTCTCGTTGTCGTCAGGGGGAAAAGCTTTGTTGGCGACCATATTTAGTCATCATTTTCATTGACTAAATGAACACTGCCGCAGTCACCCTGAACTGTTCTCTCCACTGAGACCTCAGTCACCCTGGGTATGAACTGTTCTCTCCACTGAGCGTGCGTGCGTGTGTGTCCCAACCCCACTTCTCCTAGTCTCACACACGACACAACCGTCTGTACACACAGAAGCATACTGGTAGTACAACGGTGAGTCAGAATGCATGTTGCCAACACAATTTGACGGTTGACTACTGGATAGAACAGAATGGTAGCCAACACTCATGATTTGTGATTGATTGGTTAATTATGAAAGGTTAATCTTATTGTTTTTAACAGTGTTTCTGAGAAAGAGTATTCGAATACTCGTTCGGAAACACCAAATGGTATTCGGGACAGCCCTACACTAAATTATATATGTTTGAATAAATTATCTGCATTTTAAAAACTATTAACGCTGACTTCTTCCTTCAGTCCACTCAAAATTATGCTAATATTCCTTATGTTGTTTATGATATTAATTGAAAATTGCATACGAGAGTATTATATTAGTAATAACACATGGCGATATACTAAAAAAGCTATTTATCATTTTTGGCTGGTAAGAAATCTGCCTGGCTGGTAGTTTTTTTAAATCGACCAGCCACCTCGTCCCCTCTCAAGTCAAATAATCTCACTCTACAGACGTCAGGGCTGCACCCTCTCAAGTCAAATAATCTGCCGGTGTGGTCGTCTTTGTTAGTCGATTATGTGTTTCATGCATTGTTTGCCTCTCCATGCTGAATGAGTCTGCCTCTTTCTCGTGATAAGCAATACATTTTAAAGAGGTCATTCTGCAAGGTTGCGTGTGGGAAACACATGCCAGTCCTGCGTGCCAGTGGGCATCGGCCTCCACCAACCGGGGGCATGGACCTGCCAGCAGCTGGAGAACTAATGGCTGCAGGAACTCCAGAACTACTAGGGATGTCTGACTTTTAACCACTAAACCCTGCATGGACTCTAATGCAGTGTGTATAGGGAGGTGTAATGTCGGACGTCACTTTAGTTTCCCGCGCGGTCGATCCGTATAGGGATTAATCATTGGGAAAATGTATTATCGGCTATTGTTTTACCGATACTAATATACCGATATTGTCCAACTCTTAATTTCCAATTCCGATATCAACCGATATCAACCGATACCGTTATATGCAGGGTTTCCCCCCCCAAAAAACGGAATAATATCAGGTAATTAACATTAGGCTACATATCTCTTGTTGTGGAATTAACACAACATTATGCATACTTTTGACAATAAATAAAATCAGAATTTGTTCTTACTTGCTTGCCTGGGTAAATAAAGGTTATAGAAATGTAAAAATTGTAAAAAAAAAAATCCGATATCACATTTGAATGCCAATATCGGCCGATAATATCGGTAGGCCGATAATATCGGACATCCCTACTATTTTTTTTTTTTTTTTTTATAATTTTATTTTCATTTTCAACCAGCATGGATACATACAGGATATGGTCAGTGTCAAAATAGAGAATCATCCATTTTGGTTCTTTCCCCCCCCCCCACCCCCACTCCCTCCCACCAGTTCCCTCCCACCAGCCCATCCCCCCACCAGTTCCCTCCCACCAGCCCACCCCCCCCTCCCAGATTCAACTCAGACTCACATTAGGCAAACACTAAACTAACAGAAATAAGTCAAATGCAAACATAACAAAACAAAAACAAAAACACATTCACATCTTCAACTTGCTCCGAGGTCCCAACATAGTCTCATAGAGTCAACTATGGAAGTGTACCCAACCTTTCATTCTCCATATACATCAAAAAAGGTTGCCATGTCTTATAGAATCTATCCGTAGAGCCTCCTAAGGTGCATCTCATCTTTTCCAAGTGCAGGAACCCCATTACATCTCTGGTCCATTGGACATGTGTGGGAGAGGCCTCCTGCTTCCACATCATAAGTATAGCCTAGCAATTAGGGTAGAAAAAGCTATTATTTTCGAGTGTTTTATGTGAATAGGTATATCCTCTGGTGCCACTCCAAAGATTGCGATTATAGGGGAAGGGTACATTTTGGTTCCAAATATTGCAGAAAAAGTATCAAATATAGATGTCCAATAGTTATATAAATTTGTACACGTCCAGAATGTATGAACGAGAGAACCCGTCATCGGTTTGCACCTATTGCACAAAGGATCTGTCCCTGGATAAAACTTGTGCTTTTGAGTCAGCTGAGTAAATGAGGCAAAAACATTGTCAATATACAGATCTTTAAAACTAGATATACCCTTATTGCTCCAGATCTTAAAAGCAGAATCCAATAGGGACGGTGGGAACATATGATTGCAAGGGATTGGTGCCCGAGACGACATTGATTGTAGACCGAACCTTTTCCTACATTGTATCCAGATTCTAAGAGAGTGATGCACTATCGGGTTATGTCGGTATGCATCCAATTTTAACGGAAGGGCTGAGATAATCAAAGCTTGCAATGAGGTTTTTCCGCAGTGGGAGGACTCAATATGCAACCACGCTGGAGTAGGGCGGGCCATACTTTTTTTTTTTTGGAAAATCAATCGAGTGGGGTGTCTAAAATATGTGTTTTTTTGTGGGGAATTCAAATATGGGATTATTTTTCTAATAGGATAACTCCTACCTACATTGTTTTGGATTTCAAAATGGCCGATTTGACCATTTTTCACCCCTTGGCCATACATGGATGCCAACATGAATCTGAAGGAAATCCTAACATGCAAGGTGTCTAAATGATGTGTTTCTTAATGGGGAATTCAAATATGAGTTCATTTTTGGGATAGGATAACTCTAACCTACATCATTTTGGATTTCAAAATGGCCGATTTTACCATTTTTCACCCCTTGGCCATACATGGATGCCAACATGTATCTGAAGGAAATCCTAACATGCAAGGTGTCTAAATGATGTGTTTCTTAATGGGGAATTCAAATATGAGGTCATTTTTGGGATAGGATAAATATAACCTGCATAATTTTGGATTTCAAAATGGCTGATTTTACCATTTGAACCCATTGGTATTGTATTACAAAATTGCAAAGATAAAAAAGATATGGGAAATCATTTATAATGACAAAGCCATCAAATTGATTAACAAGTGAACTGTATATAACTGGATACAACTCCAAATATCAATAATAATAATACTAACAATAATAAATTGTATTTGTAATGCACACAAACACCTAAGTGCTAAATCTCGATCTCCTGACTTCTTGAACTTTGCCAGGTTCCAATATCTTGATTGGACTCATTCTTGGATGGCAAGATCTCCTACTGTACTGCTTTAGCCACCAACCTACAAACACAAACTTAAAGTCAATGTCAGCCATAAATAAGTGAGCTCTTTCCAGAACTACTCAGCAGAAACCATTTTAACAAACGTCTCAATGTATTGAGAAAATCCATGGGGCTCCATCAATTCTCTATCTTCTTAAAACATTGGAAAGGCAGGGGATGGAAAAGAAGGCAGAGAAAAGGAGAAGGGGCAAAGAAGAAAGCTTTGCAGCAGCAGACAAGGTTGCCAGGAAGGATGTTCAGAGCTTCCTTACAGTCCCTGAAGTTGAGCTCATTCCTGAAACTGACCCTGCAGCTTCAGCAAAGCTACGGAAAAATTATGATGAGATTCCAAACATCGCCCTTGCTAGTGTAAGGTATGGCATAGGTCTAAGGCCAACTGCAGCTATAGCAACTGCAGCTCTGATTGATGCAGGACTCATCTTAGAAGATGACACAAGTAAAGTGATTGATAAGAACAAGGTTAAGAGAGCACAATAATAGTTGATGCAAGAGCTGGGGGAAGAGTTTGAGGAGAAGTGCAGGGAGGAGGGGGGGATTTCCTGTATCCTCTTTGATGGGCGGATTGACATGACCAATGTGATGATGGAAGCTGAGGGCAGTGACCAATCTTTTCCTGCAAAGATCAAGGAAGAACACTATAGTGTTGCTAGTGAGCCTGGCAGCAACTATCTGTTCCACTTTACACCAGAGAAAGCAACTAAAGAGGAGTCCCATGCAGAGAAGATAGCTAAGGTCCTGTTTGCCTGGCTGAAAGAGAGAGGTTCTGATAAGACCTTGTGGGCCATTGGAGGAGACTTGACCAATAGCACAGCTCCTTGATTCTGTTACAGACTTGGAGATCAATCCTAACTTCACCAGGATCTTTCTTGGCCCTCCGATGATCAAGCTGCCTGAGAAGATCATTCAAGATCTCTAAACTGATCAACACTATGGCTATAAGCTGGTCTGTGCAATCAGGGCTGGAGTGCTTTCTGCAAGGCTGGCTCTGCTGGAGATTGGACCGGTAAACCACAGCCGCTGGCTCACCACAGCAAACAGACTCCTCAGGCTCTGGGTGTCAAAGCATCAACTTAAAAGAAAGAACCTGAATAATCTACAATGCATTGTGGAATTCATCATTGGAGTGTATTATCCATGTTGGTTCAACATGAAGGTCAAGCACTCCTGGATCGAAGGGCCTAGGCACATCCTGTTTCAGCTGGACTGCCTCAAGTCTCAGAGGAAGGAGGTGCTGGATGTTGTGATGCCAACTGTGAAAAGATCTGCTTGGTATGCCCACAGTGAAGCCATCCTCCAAACACTGCTGTGCTCTGAGGATCAAAAAGAGAGAATTGAGGGGGTGGAGAGAATCCTGGCCATCAGGGGAGAGGGGGATCCAGACACTCAGCTGGGAGACTCATGTGTCAGGATCAGAAGAACACCTCACATCAATAGTGACGCTTCCAGCATTGGTGGCTTAATCAGCTGGTCAGAAGATTTGTCAGAGCCACCTCTCACCTGCTCCCTAAGCACCTCCGAGGTGAAGAACTTAATCAACACCCACATGGAGGTTCTCGACTGGCCTTGCCACACACAAAGCATCGAGAGGGTTGTTAAAATGGTGACTGAGGCCTCTGCTAAGTACTTTTCACAAGAAAAAAGGGATGGAGGGATCAGGGCTCAGGAGACCAGCAGGAGGCTGATGTCCAAGAATGAATCCAAGCAGGACTTGTGCAACCTGATCAAATTTAAGAAGATAGAGGATTGATGGAGCCCCATGGATTTTCTCAATACATTGAGACGTTTGTTAAAATGGTTACAGAGGTTTCTGCTGAGTACTTCTGGAAAGAGCTCACCTATTTATGGCTGACGTTGACTTTAAGTTTGTGTTTGTAGGTTGGTGGCTAAAGCAGTACAGTAGGAGATCTTGCCATCCAAGAATGAGTCCAATCAAGATATTGGAACCTGGCAAAGTTCAAGAAGTCAGGAGATCGAGATTTAGCACTTAGGTGTTTGTGTGCATTACAAATACAATTTATTATTGTTAGTATTATTATTATTGATCTTTGGAGTTGTATCCAGTTATATACAGTTCACTTGTTAATAAATTTGATGGCTTTGTCATTATAAATGATTTCCCATATATTTTTTATCTTTGCAATTTTGTAATACAATACCAATGGGTTCAAATGGTAAAATCAGCCATTTTGAAATCCAAAATTATGCAGGTTATATTTATCCTATCCCAAGAATGACCTCATATTTGAATTCCCCATTAAGAAACACATCATATAGACACCTTGCATGTTAGGATTTCCTTCAGATTCATGTTGGCATCCATGTATGGCCAAGGGGTGAAAAATGGTAAAATCGGCCATTTTGAAATCCAAAATGATGTAGGTTAGAGTTATCCTATCCCAAAAATGAACTCATATTTGAATTCCCCATTAAGAAACACATCATTTAGACACCTTGCATGTTAGGATTTCCTTCAGATTCATGTTGGCATCCATGTATGGCCAAGGGGTGAAAAATTGTCAAATCGGCCATTTTGAAATCCAAAACAATGTAGGTAGGAGTTATCCGATTAGAAAGATAATCCCATATTTGAATTCCCCACAAAAAAACACATATTTTAGACACCCCACTCGATTGATTTTCCAAAAAAAAAAAAGTATGGCCCGCCCTAACGCTGGAGTCTCAGTCGACCGATCCCCCATCCAGTAAAGAATATTGCGTGTGTTTGCTGCCCAATAATAAAATTACAAATTTGGCAAGGCCAGCCCCCCTGACCATTTCGCCTCTTGTAAAAATGGCTTCCTAATCCTTGGAAGTTTGCCATTCCAAATGAATGCCGAAATCTGTTTATCTAGTGTGTTAAAGAATTGTCTCGGTAAATAAATTGGGACGCACTGAAAGATATATAAAAATTTGGGCAGGACATTCATTTTAACAACGTTAACACGACCAATTAGTGATAAGGGAAGCCTATCCCATCTTTGAAGATCTGATTTAGTACGCTCCAGGAGTGGTGCGAAATTTTTCTCGTATAGATTTTTATGTAAGCGAGTGACCTTGATGCCTAGATAAGTCAGTTGATCCGCTACCTTAAATTGAAATACCTCAAATGAGATCTCCTCAGCTTCACTGTTAACGGCTAACAACTCGCTTTTATGCATGTTCAATTTATATCCAGAGATACAGCCGAAATCTCTGAAAATGGTAAGAGCATGGGGAAGCGATTCCAAGGGGTCAGACACATAAAGTAACAGGTCGTCAGCATAGAGGGATAATTTGTGTTCTAGGCCAGCCCTATGGATTCCCTTGATCCTGTCTTCCGCTCGCAACTTCATAGCTAAAGGTTCTATAGAAATTGCAAACAGGAGAGGGGATAATGGGCATCCTTGTCTGGTTCCACGATTCAGTAGGGACATCCCTACTCTTAACCACTAAACCCTGCATGGACTCTAGCACAGTGTGTATTATGACTGTTAACCACTAAACTCTAACGCTGTGTATTCTGACCGGCAGGGCATACAGACCCTCATTTGCACATTTACCTCTACGATTTACTTTTATTCAGATTTTATATTCAGATTCTACTTTATTGCCTATATTTATGTCCTTCTACTACCCTGCCCACACCTGTGCCCCCCCCCCCCCCCACGCTGCTATATGACGCCCGAATTTCCCCAAGGGTATCAATAAAGGAATATCTTATCTTATCTTTATAGATTTATCAACTGAATTAATGAATCACTTCTCTTCAGCCATAGATTATCCCTCGCTACGCTGGACTAATGCACCCCTGCACACTCACTGCACTACAGACACCAATACTGTGTACATATTACCGCATATAAATGGTAAATGTTGTATTTATATAACAGCTTTTATCCAAAAAGCGCTTTACAATCTGTTCCTCACATTCACACATTCACTCACACATTCACACACCGACGGCGGAGGCGACTATGCAAGGTGCCAACCTGCTCATCGGGAGCAATTAGGGGTTAATTGTCTTGCTCAAGGACACTTCGACCCGCTGCCCGGGGAGGAGCAGGAATCGAACCAGGAACCTCCGGATTACCAGATGACTGCTCTACCTCCCGAGTCACTGTCGCCCCGATGTACATATATACATCATGTCACACCATAGCATTATGTCCTATGGAACTGTCGCTCATGCCATTGCACAATTGCCAATGATATTGTCAAATTCCAATATATTCAATGTCAAATTCCAATATATTCAATGTCAAATTCCAATATATTCAATGTCTTTTGGAGAAAGCGGGTTCCTGATTCCTAGAGTGAACGTTAATTTTGTGATGCCAGTGTTTCCAGCAGCAATGTGACCAGTGGTATTTGAGCTTAATGTGTCTTAGCTATCATATCAAGAACTATTATATATTAGCGTATTAACGACCCCGGAGTCAGTGGGTAGTAGTACTAGGCTGTACAACAATGTGGATTGAGAACGTGACATTTTGAAGTGTAGTCAGGTTTGATGCTCTGAGTGCTCTAAGTGGCCACAGCCAGATACTGTATCACCAAGGGCCCGTTTAGTGAGTGTGACCGCTCATGTGATGGATTCACACACTAAGATGTGTTTTTTTTTTTATATATATATCCTCCTAACTGTCGTCACAACACCACGCCTCTTGATATAAATAGAGATGTAGGGGTAATTGTGTGGCCATTACAAAGCCTTTGTAAATCAACATATTAATAATACCATCAAACTATGAACTCAATTACGAGTGTCAGCCTTTATGCATATTTTACAATTCCTTCCACGTTATAGATTAATCTGTATTGAACCCAATGACAAGTAGCACGCGCCGCCTTGAAACCAGTGGTTAGAAGAAGCAGGCGGTAGAGGTGTCCACAGTGAACAACATGCGTTGATGGTTCAGTTCAGTATTCTGTATTTTTTTACGACCACGTAAAAGGAATCCATTCACCTATTTGCGATACACGTGTATCCGTGTGTGTGTGTGTGTGTGTGTGTGTGTGTGTGTGTGTGTGTGTGTGTGTGTGTGTGTGTGTGTGTGTGTGTGTGTGTGCGTGTGTTTGTGTATGTGTGTGTGTGCGTGCGTGTGCACCAAGATTAATGTTAATCCCAAATGCCATCACCACCAAAAGAGGACTTGATTTCAGACGAATCGGTGACTACAGTACAGAACACAACCATCCAGACAGAACTCAGGTCCAGACAGAACCATTAAGACACAACCATCCAGACAGAACTCAGGTCCAGACAGAACCATTAAGACACAACCATCCATCCAGAACTCAGGTCCAGAGACAGAACCATTAAGACACAACCCTCCATCCAGAACGCAGGTCCAGACAGAACCATTAAGACACAACCCTCCATCCAGAACTCAGGTCCAGACAGAACCATTAAGACACAACCCTCCATCCAGAACTCAGGTCCAGACAGAACCATTAAGACACAACCCTCCATCCAGAACTCAGGTCCAGACAGAACCATTAAGACACAACCCTCCATCCAGAACTCAGGTCCAGACAGAACCATTAAGACACAACCCTCCATCCAGAACTCAGGTCCAGACAGAACTCAGGTCCAGACAGAACCATTAAGACACAACCATCCAGACAGAACTCAGGTCCAGACAGAACCATCAAGACACAACCATCCAAACAGAACCCAGGTCCAGATATTAGAACCATTAAGACACAACCATCCAGACAGAACTCAGGTCCAGACAGAACATCCATGATGCAGGAGGTCGTGGTTCTGGTCCAAATGACACAGAGCAGCGGAAAACGAAAGTTTTGAAGACACCCTTCTGTATTGAAGTACTTTATTATTAATCCCAAGGGGAATTCAGTACCATATCGCTCACAATTACCAATTAGGTAGTCAAAAATAAGAATACACATGAGTCAACGGTATACATAAAAAATAATATGTATATACATTCTAAAATGTACAGTAAAATGTTAACACCCTGATGGATGGGGGGGGGGGGGGGGTCCCCTTTGAACTGCCCATCTGAGGTTTATCCCCCTGTCTTCCTACTGCTAGGTTTCAGGGAGTTGGTCCTTATCTTCATTGGGGAAAGTCTGGGGGTGTTGTGTGTAATATTGTGGATTTTCTATTGTGGATCTATTGTGATATGTTTCTTCTTGACATGCGAAGCAGACTCGTTGTGATTTCGGGCTTTACACACAACATACTTGATTTGACTTGAAATGTACAGGGATTTATACAATCCGATGCAAAAAAAATCGCGCTGATTATTTCTATATCTGATATGATCATCACCAAAGAATGCATTGATCGGAGGAGCTTAAGGAACTTACTTTTCGTGCTGCAGCAGCAGCTGGTTCCCCTCCTCGATGGCTCCCAGCACCGACACCAGGCTGCTGCTGCTGCTCCCCGGTACCGGCGGCGGCAGGAGGACCAGCCTGCAGGTGCTGAGGTGCCGCTGGTGCTGCTCCTTCAGACACACGTTCTCCTCGCAGAGATCCTCCACCCGCACCTCCAGCGCGCCGATGCGCACCTTCTGCGTCTCCAGTAATTCCTGTTGGGTCTCGATGATCTTGTTGAGCTCCGTGAGGTACTCCGCCGCCGCCTTGCTGGGGTTGTTCTCCACCCCCGTCCCCGTCCCCGCCGCCGGGTTGTCCATCTCGAAAAAGCTCTGCTGCTGCTGCCCGTCCATGGTGAGGGCAAACCCCGCGACAAACCTCCTCTCTCTCCGGTGTTCAGTAGTAAAACAGAGAGCTGTCAAATTCCAATTCGGTGAACTTCCCCCTCCGCCCCGCCATTGTGTTTAATTAAACGGTAAACTGTGTTCTGATGGGTTATTAGTAGTAGTAAGTTGGACCGGGTTCGGTGCGTGGTGCGCGGTGCCAGTGCGCGTCCAGCAGCTCTCTCTCTCTGCAGCTGCACCACCAGCAGCCAGAACTAAAGCTCCGACCGACCGACCGTCAGCCTGTGAGCCGCTCCGTGCAGGAGAACCAGTTAACTCCTTCAGGGGAGGATGCATGCAATGCAATTCCACCAGTCGCGCGTTCCACCACCTCTCTCTCTCACACACACACACACACGCACGCACACGCACGTACGCACACACACATCCACATGCGCGCGCACGCACGCACGCACGCGCGCACACAAACACGCATCCACATGCGCACACTCACTCACAACATTCACTTTAGACACTTTTTTTTAACACTACACCATATTTTATCTATTTATTACAAATATTTGCACTATATCCCTGATTGGTTGATTGATTGATTGATTGATTGATTGATTGATTGATTGATTGATTGATTGATTGATTGATTGATTGATTGATTGACAATTGTATTAACAGATTGCAGAATGGGTACAATACAGTAGTACGGCTCAATACACACAATTGTTAAGGGGATACAGACCAGAGAAAGACTTTCGTCTTGTTTACATCAGGGTCCCCCATTTTCAATTCATCGTGACATATATGACATACAGATAGTCAGTACTGCTACATCTATACATTTATGACATACCAGATCTACAAATGTACAGTACTTTCCCTACCTCATTTTTGCATTTTAAAAAGCTTATATTTGTACATTATTGGTTGCATTTTGTACTTTAGGTTGTACTTTAGTCTGTATATTGTATATTTTGTAAAGCGTTTGGTCTTTATTCTTTATTTTTAATCTTTTTGACTGTTTGAAGCACAATCTCAGGAGGCTCATACAGAACCAATCATTTCACTGTAATGTACATGTATACCTTATCATGTGTGACAAATAAAACAAAACTTGAACTCTGTTACGTAAAAAAGGATGACAATGTATCCAACATGCGCAATTTGGTTTTGCTCAACAGGTAGTTTATTATTTATTTATTTGTTCAGTTATGCAATTTGTTGGATTCAGTCCTTGAAGAGATTTTATTTCATCTGGTAAAAACAGAATTTCCCAAAAAATGTCAGTTCCCTGTATCATGAGCCCCACATACAGCAGATACAGTAGAGGCCATTATTGTCCCCAATCTGAGACTAGCTGTTTCAGGGACCGGCCACCTGAGAAGGATCTTAGTCGATTTTAATTAATACTGTAGCCTAAGTGGAGAGAGTGAATCAGAATGCCATTGGCTCACCTCCAGTAATTGAAGTGATACTGGATGCATTATGTAAGCCGGCTGATAGTGATGAGGCTATTAGGCTATAATCACCAGAGACAGAGGTGGATAATGTAAAAAGGATATTATGATAACCTCGTCTCAAAAGAAAAAGGCAGAAGATCCATCATGGCAGACTTAGCGGGGGGCGACAGTGGCTCGGGAGGTAGAGCAGTCGCCTGGCAATCCGGAGGCTCCCGGTTCGACTCCCGCTCCTCCCGGGCAGTGTGTCAATGTGTCCTAATGAGCAAGACACTTAACCCCTAATTGCTCCCGATGAGCAGGTTGGCACCTTGCATGGTTGCCTCCGCCGTCGGTGCGTGGATGTGTGAGTGAATGGGTCAAATGTGAGTAACAAATTGTAAAGCGCTTTGGATAAAAGCTGCTATATAAAAAAGCAGCCATTTACTTAAAGGTGCTTTCAGTTATGTTTAGTTCAAATAAGTGTTATCTAGCTCTACAGTACATTATGACAGCCATCACTGATATAGAGTGTCTGGTCAGTAACATGGGTCTCCCAGTCCCTCCACTCTGCAGTAAACAGCCATCACTGATATAGAGTGTCTGGTCAGTAACATGGGTCTCCCAGTCCCTCCGCTCTGCAGTAAACAGCCATCACTGATATAGAGTGTCTGGTCAGTAACATGGGTCTCCCAGTCCCTCCACTCTGCAGTAAACAGCCATCACTGATATAGAGTGTCTGGTCAGTAACATGGGTCTCTCAGTCCCTCCACTCTGCAGTAAACAGCCATCACTGATACAGAGTGTCTGGTCAGTAACACAGGTCTCCCAGTCCCTCCTGCTCTGCAGTAAACATATAGAGTGTCTGGTCAGTAACATGGGTCTCCCAGTCCCTCCTCTCTGCAGTAAACATATAGAGTGTCTGGTCAGTAACATGGGTCTCTCAGTCCCTCCACTCTGCAGTAAACAGCCATCACTGATACAGAGTGTCTGGTCAGTAACACAGGTCTCCCAGTCCCTCCTGCTCTGCAGTAAACATATAGAGTGTCTGGTCAGTAACATGGGTCTCCCAGTCCCTCCTCTCTGCAGTAAACATATAGAGTGTCTGGTCAGTAACATGGGTCTCTCAGTCCCTCCACTCTGCAGTAAACAGCCATCACTGATACAGAGTGTCTGGTCAGTAACACAGGTCTCCCAGTCCCTCCTGCTCTGCAGTAAACATATAGAGTGTCTGGTCAGTAACATGGGTCTCTCAGTCCCTCCACTCTGCAGTAAACAGCCATCACTGATACAGAGTGTCTGGTCAGTAACACAGGTCTCCCAGTCCCTCCTGCTCTGCAGTAAACATATAGAGTGTCTGGTCAGTAACATGGGTCTCCCAGTCCCTCCACTCTGCAGTAAACAGCCATCACTGATACAGAGTGTCTGGTCAGTAACACAGGTCTCCCAGTCCCTCCACTCTGCAGTAAACATATAGAGTGTCTGGTCAGTAACATGGGTCTCCCAGTCCCTCCACTCTGCAGTAAACAGGAAGGTATCCTGTTCCCACTTTATCCAATCAGGAGAGAGAACCCCATAGAGGCGTACAGTGAACGTTTCACAAAGAATATGTTTCTGACAACATTTTAGCTAAGAAACAGGATAAGTAGTTGCTGGATCTTAATTGATATCAGATTGTTGTTATTTTTGACAGTTTGATCTGAATTCCATGAGCCAGGCACGCCACCTGCGGAGCGATGTAGTGATAGGCAGCAGTGGGGACAACAACGCTTCGGTCGAGGCCAAAGGAGCAAGTCTCCCCACCACCACCAAGACAGGACAGACAACAGGCTTCCAGGAGTTACCACAGACAGTGGTCCAGGGGTGTAAAGTACTTGAGTAATTGTACTTTGTTACAATACTTAAGTACTGTTTTTGGGGATTTGTACTTTACTTGAGTATTGTTAGGTTTGTATACTTGTACTTTTACTCAATTACATTTCAGAGAAAAAAAACATACATTTTACTCCTTACATTTAAAATGCAGACCTACAAAGTACAAAGTACAAATCTCGCAGGTCCAACCATTTTAATTAGTATATTTGTTTCTCTGGCCGAACTAACGCTAACGTTATTAATCCTGCGGCCGGACTTTATCCTGTTAAGCCTTTTCTTTATCATAAATCGACCGATAGAGACCGTATTAGATCCCCAATTATCATATCATGGGGTATCATTGGAAAGCCACTGGTTACAACCCTGTGCTAAGATTTTCGAGATCGCCAAATGATTGACAGAGCTAGAGCCCCGGGAGTCGGGGGTGGTAATGTGTACTTTTGCGTACTTTGTGGCACGCCTCACATATCGGCATGTAACTCGAGAACCGCTGAACGGATTTAGATTTTTTGTACACATGATCTCAATAAGGTGGTGAATGAGCTCAGTGAGCATTTTCTCGTGCCCCGCAGATTTAACATGATCAAAGATGCAAAAATCATAAATCATAATTTATATTCTCCTTTTCTTCATTACAATTTACTCAGCCTATTTCTGACACTGGAAATACATACCCCCAGGTCCCTAAATGTTCCTAGATACCAAGAACATGCGAATTGACCTTGCAGAAGTGGAGCAATCTTCCATTTACTTAGGCATGTACCTTTAGGCGAAATACAGCCTACAGCTTAACAGGTTATTTAAAAACAGCCAATCAAATCCCCATCAATGGGAAATTAACCCGCCCATACCCATGCTGATTGGTCCTTGTGCAAGACTAGATAGCGGGGATCTTTGATTAATTAAACACCTGCTATCACTGTGTTTTCACTTCTTTCACTTTCATCAAAAAAGCTTCTACTTTAACTTTTTAGTACTTAACTACATTTAAAAGTAGAAACTTTTTTTTTTTTTTTTTTTTACTTTTACTCAAGTGTGTTTTTAGCCAGATACTCTGACTTTTACTTGAGTAAGACTTTGAGACGGTACACACTTTCACTTAAGTATAATTTCTGGGTACTTTTTACAGCCCTGGGTAAGTCCCACATCAATGTTATAGACCGCACAGAGCTGAAGGGAGGCACGGCATTCCCATTAATCTGTGCAGATCTCCTTTGTTTTGGGGTGTTGGCATGTGTTGTATGTCCCTGATCTCAGCTGGGTCTGGCCTGGTGCTGTGTACAGGTTGCCGAAGAAGGAAACACCTGCCTCGGCTGCTCGTTCCATCAGGTTGATCAGGTTCTTGTCATGCTCTTCCTCGTTTTCTCCATACACTGCTATGTCGTCAGCTATGCTAACATACCTGTCCCCCTACATACATGCATGGGGAACATTCATAAAAACATTCATAAAACTCCTGAACTCCCCTCTCGGATTTAAATCCGCCCTAAAAACATGGCTCAGCAGCAACTCAAATTGGTCTTAATATGGTTTTTATCATAACTCGCTTTCATGTCTCTTTATCATGAGTTGCTTGTTGCGGATTTTCTTTTAACATTAGTTGACTGTATGAGTTGTCAGGTTAAGTATTATTGTACTAATTTTTAGGATGTGTCCTGTCTAGTGTACATGTCCATTTGTGTTTTTGTGCCTTTTATGTTCCATGTATGGACCACAATGGAAACAAGCCTTGGCTTTATTGTGTTTTATCCATTTTTGACCAGCGTATTAACACTGTTATTGTTTTGTCTTTTAAATGTTTGTACTACGATTGTGTCAAAATAAAGTATTCAATCAATCAATCAATCAATCAATCAATACCAAAGTTTGTGGATAAGGCTCACACCTTGAGGGGGCTGCTAAAAAAAACGAAGCGCCATGGATATGGGACACTGACCACCAGAAATGCTTCGAGGACCTGAAGTCAACAGTCACCGAGCATGCGTGTCTGAAGTACTATGACCCCAAACACACCTTTAACCCTTGAAGTGGATGCATCACAGAAAGGATTGGGCATTGCTTTGGTGCAGAACAACAGACCCATTGCCTGACACTGACTGACTGCCAGTCAAGATACAGCAATATAGAGCGAGAGATGCTAGCCATCGTGATTATGGGATGCAGCGATACCACACTTACCTGTATGGGAAATCGTTTCTCGTGGTAACAGACCACAAACCACTCGTCACCATAATGTGCAAAACCGCTGCATGCTGCACCACCACGACTCCAGCGCATGCTGATAAAGACACAAGGGTACAATTATGAAGTCATGTACCGACCCGGTACTCAAATGATCCTGGCAGACACCTTCAGCCGGTTGCCAAACACAGAAAACCATGGGGACATAGAGCTAGATGAGCGCATTGATGGAGTTGATACGGAGATCGAGGATCCGAAGCAACATACCGTTGCAATAATAAACGTCTCCCCTGAGAAACAGGACGCTCTCCATACCGAAACTGTGAAGGATCTCAAACTCAATGCCCTCAAAGAAGTCATTCACCTAGGATGGCCAGAGCACATCAAAGACCTGCCGAAGGACCTGCGTGCTTACTGGTCCTTCAGAGATGAGCTCGCAATGGAATCAGGAATCATATTCAAAGGCAGACAGGTACTCATCCCAGACTCCATGACGGATGACATGCTGAAACAGTTACATGTGGGCCACCAAGGGATTGAGAAAACACGTCACCTTGCCAGATAAAGTATCTCTATTGGATCAAAATGAATGATGACATTGAAAGAGTGTGCAGATCCTGCAGAGTGTGTGTGGAACATCAAGATGCAAACCCAAGAGTGGAGCAGTGGGCAAGGCGCTCGGCACTAACGCAGGAGATGCTGGTATCGAGCCCAGCTCTCGGCGTTGCTACCGGCTTGGCCGGCCGTCATACTAACACAATTGGCAAGTGTTAGAGGGTGGGAAAGCCGGTGTGTGTGGGGATTGGACGTTGTGGATGTAGAATGATCGTCTGGAGGCTATGACTTGGTGCAAGCTCGTTTATTGACAACTTCAGTATGTAGTAACAGACAGACTCCTTCACGTTCCGTGTAACAATATATATCACTCCAGATCAATGCCCATGCCTTAGAACTACCCCTGCATCTCTTATATACTTCCGTATATGACATTTCCCCTTTTCAGCATGTTATCTCTAACATCATAGGAACATTCCAAATGAAAAGTACTATAGGCTGAACATAATCTGATATTACTAGGTAGTTGTTGTGCTTGTACTCACAGAGGTCCATGGCGATCCTCTTCCAGGGTCGCTCTGGGAGTGGCGTGGAGAGGAGAGGCTCTTTTTGTTGAGTTCTTTTCAGTTCACAGCACACCTGGCACGACGCCACGAGCTGGCTTAACTCTGTGGAGAGACCAGGCCACCATACTGAGGAACTCGCTCTCTCCCTACATTTCACTAGGCCCTGGTGCCCTTCATGGATTCTCTGAAGGATCTCTACTCTCATCTGTCTCGGCATGACAATCCTGTTCCCTCTTAGGACAAGTCCATTTAGCTCCGACAGCTCTGATTTCACTGGGCCATAGGGTCTCGCCTCGATAGGCACCTCGGCCAGGTGTTCAGGCCATCCCTTTTTTATGAGTCTGGCGACTGACAACAGTTCGGCGTCAGCTGCTGTGGCCGCTCTGATTTCGTCCATCTTGCTTGTGGACGCTGGGATCCCCTCCATTACACTAGCCACATAGCATGCCACCTCACGCTGTGTGTCCAAGTCTGCATCTGTGTTGGCCATTGGGCTGCGTGACAGAGTATCTGCGACAACCAGAGTCTTTCCAGGAGCATACTCTGCCACCGCGTTGAACCTCATGAGCCTCATGAGGAGTCGCTGGCATCGGAGAGGCACATTGTCCAGGCTGCGAGTGTTAATGAGAGGTACAAGGGGCTTGTGGTCAGTTATTAGCTTGAACTGGCCCAGTCCACTGAGGTACCGGTCGAACCTCTCGCACGCCCACACGCCCGCCAGACCTTCTTTTTCAATCTGGGCGTAGCGCGTTTCTGCTTCGGTGAGGCGTCTTGAGCAGTACGCCACAGGTTTCCACTGCTCGCCATGAAGTTGAAGTAGCACGCCCCCTAACCCGTAACTGCTTGCGTCGGCAGACACGGCGGTGGGCTTGCTCACGTCGTAGAAGGCGAGTACTGGTGCTGTGGTCAACAGCTCTTTGATCATCTGAAAAGCTGTTTGCTGGGCATGGTTCCCTGTCCATGCATTCTTGTGCTTCAGGAGCTCATACAGCGGTTGTCCTACTGTTGAGAGGTCTGGGACGTACCTGCCGAGATAATTCACCATTCCCAGCACCCTCCTCAGCTCCTGCACATCTGTTGGCGGCGCCAACTGCCGGATAGCCTCCACTTTTGCTGGGTCAGGCCGGATCCCGGACTGGTCGATGATGTGCCCGAGAAACCGTAGCTGACTTTGCTTGATGGAGCACTTTTCTCTATTCAGCTTCAGGCCAGCCGTCTCTATGCGCTGCATCACCTTCTCCAGGCGACTGTCATGCTCTTTTTCTGTGGCCCCATAGACGAGAATGTCGTCCATGAAGATCTCGACGCCCTCTAACCCGTCCAGGGTCTCCATCATCTTCCTCTGGAAGATTTCCGGCGCGCTTGTGATCCCGAATGGCAGTCGCTTGAAGTTGAACCTGCCAAACGGCGTGATGAAGGTGGTGAGCTTACAGCTGTCTGGGTGCAACAGGATTTGGAAGAATCCACTGGCGGCATCGAGTGACGTGAAGAATGTGGCCCCGCTTAGCTTTGCTGTGATCTCGTCGGTAGTGGGCAGGGTGTACTGTTCTCTTTTAACAGCCTCGTTCAGCCTCTTGAGATCCACACAGATGTGAGCATCATTCGCGAGGAGACCTACCACTCGCCCCAGTGTCGATTTTAAACTCGACCGGTGTGGAGCCCATCAACACCTTGACGGCCCACCTCTTTGGCGACCCACCTGCTTTACTCACTTCCCCCATGTAGTACCCATCTTCTGACCCAGAGTCCTGCTGTTGTTGCTGCACTTCTTTTTGTTCTCTGACCTCACGTACTGCTTTCCTATTTCTACACACTTTACTCCAGTGCCCTACTTTGTCGCAGGTATTACATGTGGACTTTTTAGCTGGACAGTTCTCATCTCTACTGTGCCACGCTCTCCCACATTGTCTACATTGTCCTCTGTCGCCCCCTTGTGGCTTACCCTGGCGACCATTTCCTTTGTAGCGCTTGTTGTGAGTCACCTCGTGTATCGCCCAGCCTCCGGCTGTCTCTCCTTGCATGCTGATCTGCGCGGCAACCTCTTCAGATTGCCTGACAGTCTCTATGGTCAGCGCGAGTGTCAAATCTCTCATCATCTGCAACTTACGGGAGACTTCTTTGTCGAGGACTCCAACGACAATTCTGTCACGGATGTTCTCATCCTTGCTCGCGCCGAAATCACAATGCACAGCCAGTTCATACAAAGCCCTAATAAAAGTCTCTGCTTTTTCTCCTGCTCTCTGTACCCGTTGATGGAAACATGCCCGTTCGTGTATGACGTTCCGTCGCGGTACAAAGTAGTCATCGAACTTCACTAGCACTCTTCCAAAGTCATTTTGATGTGCTACTTCTTCAAATTCAAACGAACGGAATATATTCTCCGACTCGTTTCCCATAGCGTATATCAGACTGCTAACCTGCACGGCACCCTCTTCCTTATCCAACTTGGTAGCCGTTCTGAATCTCACAAAACGCTGCTTCCATTCGGGCCATTCTCCTGGTTTGTCGAAAGGAAAACTCGCCGGCGGTTGAAATTTTGCCATCTTTTGTCTACTTTGCTTCTGACACCATGTAGAATGATCGTCTGGAGGCTATGACTTGGTGCAAGCTCGTTTATTGACAACTTCAGTATGTAGTAACAGACAGACTCCTTCACGTTCCGTGTAACAATATATATCACTCCAGATCAATGCCCATGCCTTAGAACTACCCCTGCATCTCTTATATACTTCCGTATATGACAGTGGACAGCGACTCCTACAGGTCGGTTGGGTGACACCGGTGCAGCAGCATCAGGAAGTATCGGGGGCAGCGTGAGCCTCCCACGCGTTACTCCTCGCCACTGAGAGATCGAGCTGCTGCGGTGAAAAGATGCGACAGGCTGCCTCCTCGTGTACCGGAGGGGATACGTGATGCAAGGCTTCTGTCCTCACTACAGCCGACCAGTGGGAGGCATAGTCTAGCAACGTTCAAGACAGGGGAGGGGAGAATTGGAAATACGAAATTGGGATGGGAGAAAAATAGAAAATGGGGAGAAAAAGTGGATAAAAAAAAAAAGATGCAAACCCAAAAGAACCTCTCTAAGGATAGAGGAACATGGCATCCAGCTATCGTTGTACAAAAATGCAATGAGCCAAGAAGCTATGTTGTACAAACACCAAATAGCAACCAGGTCAGGCGGTGCAGGAGCCACCTATACTTTTCAAACCTTTATTTATACTCGTGAAAGCACTGAGGTTTCCCTCATTTACAGTGATGACGAGTTACAGCTATACATCCCACAGATGCAGAGAAGTTCAAAACAGACACACTTTGCTGAGCCACAGCTTCAAGAGGACACTCACAAGGGCCCACCGGAAACACCTACAATGCAGAGTGACCCACCGGAAACACCTACAATGCAGAGTGACCCACCGGAAACACCTACAATGCAGAGTGACCCACCGGAAACACCTACAATACAGAGTGACCCACCGGAAACACCTACAATGCAGAGTGACCCACCGGAAACACCTACAATGCAGTGACCCACCGGAAACACCTACAATGCAGAGTGACCCACCGGAAACACCTACAATGCAGTGACCCACCGGAAACACCTACAATGCAGAGTGACCCACCGGAAACACCTACAATGCAGGGTGACCAACCGGAAACACCTACAATGCAGGGTGACCAACCGGAAACACCTACAATGCAGTGACCCACCGGAAACACCTACAATGCAGAGTGACCCACCGGAAACACCTACAATGTCACCCTGTACCACACAGGTGCCCAATAGCCCAGGACCAAGACGCACAAGATGTGGGAGGGTTGTAAACAGACCAGATTATTACAAAGACTATGTGACATGAGCACACAATAATATTGCACAAAAGATGCCCACTACAGAGGGCCAGAACAACGCCAGGAGCACAAGTCTAAGTCATCATGGGGACTCTGGTGCTTTGTTATCATTATTGTCTTGAAGGGTGAATGTAAAAACAAAAGAAAAGGGGGGAGGATTTGCACTACTTGGTGATGTGATTTCAGTGGACTATTGACATAGAGTGTTGTTCTACATGTTCTGCTAAGGGCGGTTCGGCATTCTGGGAAAGTATATATGGGGCAATGCTGCTAAACAGGGGGGATGTAGTGATATGCAGTAGGTACTATATAATGCCGGAGTGCGACCCGGACGATATATAAGGGTGCACGCATGTATGTATGAGCGTCTATGTGAAACTAAGTAAACTTGAGTCCAGTCTGCAACTGAGTGTCTTCATTGTCTCGATAACACTTCAAGCGGTACAGTACGTTCTCCTTTCACACCTAAACGCTTCACTCTCCAACGTGTTTCTGACAACCTTTCAGACGAGAAAGAGGATATTATGCAACTACCGGATCTTCATTCATGTTGGATCTGCAACACCTATAGTTTGACAGGAAGTTAGTCAAATTCTGACATCGCTCACAGGCAACCCTTTATATGGAAGCAAATGAGTGACAGAAGTATTTGAATTTGATCAGACACCGAATTTATAGCATTGAAAATAATTACTTTGAAAACATGTATCTGAATTTTTTGTGCAAGAAACAAAGCTGAAAAGGCCAGCTGCTGCGTGTGTATCAAGTTTCATAATGAGAGGAACCAGAGTGCGGGGGTATCCACTTTAAACTTCCCCACAGTGTTCACTGCAGATGTAGGCTAATGACATCTAGTATTTGTAGATGCTATCTCTATACCTGTACATATCCCTTACCCTACTCTTACTAGTTATGCTGTTGACCAGTATGACTTACTACCATAGTGTCTTTATACCTGTATCACTGTACATATTAATACTACAACTCTGTACATACATCTGATTAGCACTATTACTCACCTACACCTCTACCTGCCCTCCAGCAGGGTTGACCTCTACCTGCGGGAGCATGTCTATGTTCCCCGGGTCCTATGTTCCCCGATTGATTGATTGATTGATTGATTGATTGAAAATTTTAGACCACCAGCCCTGATTCCAAACTCTAACCTTAACCAACTTCGAAAAAGGGCCTAAGCTTAACCATTCCAAAACAAGGCAGACATTAATAATTAATCACATAATAAAAATTTATAAAAATGTCAATCAATTAATCAATCAATCTGGGAACATAGGACCCAGGGAACATAGGGATGATCCCCTACCTGCCCTCCAGCAGACAGGGTTAACCTCTACCTGCCCCACCAACACCCAGGGTTGACCTCTCTCTGTGGAGGTAAAGTGTTCGTCCCAGGAGGAGGAGAGAGATGCATTTCTACAGCGGTATGTCGTAGAGGCAGAGGTGGGACCCAGTCAGGGGCGTAGCGTAGGTTTGCTTTGAGCTCCAGTACGGACACTCGACATGCACGCGCACGGAGTGTGTGAGAGTAGAATGTATGTTTTTTGCACTCGTTTGAGTGTAAACACTGATTTGGGAGCTGCAGCGAGCATCAGATCACTCCTGTAATTAACCTCCTGAACTGATGTATTTGGCCAACATGTGCACCTGCTGCATACAAACCGAGAGCCAATTGGCTGCCAATTGACGCAAACTACTCGATTCCTTTGCAAAAATGCCCCTCTCTGAGTAGATTTCTGCCAATTTGTTGACCCCAATGTAAGACAAAAAAATGAACTTTACAGCAGATCCTTCTGAAAATGTAAGCCGGTGTCAAAAATCATAACGCTGTCCACTGTTACATAAAATAAGTAAGAAAGTAAGTAAGTAATTTTCTTTTTGTTGACTAACGGCAAATTTTGGCCAATCATAGTCGACCATCCAAATCCTTAGTCGGGGACAGCCCTTATAGACCTAAGTAATATCAATGCCAGGTTGTTGATTGGATATTGCAGGTGATAGGACAGCTTGCTGATAGGTTCTTTATGCAGCGTGTCAACCTACACGTTTGCGACAGATAGAAAGGCTCTATTTTGCAAGCCTGTGATGTTGTGGTGAATTATTACAATACAACTATAGTTTTCACTCTGCAATTGGACAATTCATGTTTCCGTGGCTCTGGTAGAGACATGTCCCTATATAAAACGATGTGTCTTTGGTAGAGACATGTCCCTATATAAAACTATGTGTCTTTGGTAGAGACATGTCCCTATATAAAACTATGGGTCTTTGGTAGAGACATGTCCCTATATAAAACGATGTGTCTTTGGTAGAGACATGTCCCTATATAAAACTATGGGTCTTTGGTAGAGACATGTCCCTATATAAAACGATGTGTCTTTGGTAGAGACATGTCCCTATATAAAACTATGTGTCTTTGGTAGAGACATGGCCCTATATAAAACTATGTGTCTTTGGTAGAGACATGTCCCTATATAAAACTATGTGTCTTTGGTAGAGACATGGCCCTATATAAAACTATGTGTCTTTGGTAGGACATGGCCCTATATAAAACTATGTGTCTTTGGTAGAGACATGGCCCTATATACAACTATGTGTCTTTGGTAGAGACATGTCCCTATATAAAACTATGTGTCTTTGGTAGAGACATGGCCCTATATAAAACTATGTGTCTTTGGTAGAGACATGTCCCTATATAAAACTATGTGTCTTTGGTAGAGACATGTCCCTATATAAAACTATGTGTCTTTGGTAGAGACATGTCCCTATATAAAACTATGTGTCTTTGGTAGAGACATGTCCCTATATACAACTATGTGTCTTTGGTAGGACAGGTCCCTATATAAAACTATGTGTCTTTGGTAGAGACATGTCCCTATATAAAACTATGTGTCTTTGGTAGAGACATGGCCCTATATAAAACTATGTGTCTTTGGTAGAGACATGTCCCTATATAAAACTATGTGTCTTTGGTAGAGACATGTCCCTATATAAAACTATGTGTCTTTGGTAGAGACATGTCCCTATATAAAACTATGTGTCTTTGGTAGAGACATGTCCCTATATAAAACTATGTGTCTTTGGTAGAGACATGTCCCTATATAAAACGATGTGTCTTTGGTAGAGACATGTCCCTATATAAAACGATATATCTTTGGTAGAGACATGTCCCTATATAAAACTATGGGTCTTTGGTAGAGACATGTCCCTATATAAAACTATGTGTCTTTGGTAGAGACATGTCCCTATATAAAACTATGTGTCTTTGGTAGAGACATGTCCCTATATAAAACTATGTGTCTTTGGTAGAGACATGTCCCTATATAAAACTATATATCTTTGGTAGAGACATGTCCCTATATAAAACTATGTGTCTTTGGTAGAGACATGTCCCTATATAAAACTATGTGTCTTTGGTAGAGACATGTCCCTATATAAAACTATGTGTCTTTGGTAGAGACATGTCCCTATATAAAACGATGTGTCTTTGGTAGAGACATGTCCCTATATAAAACTATGTGTCTTTGGTAGAGACATGTCCCTATATAAAACTATGTGTCTTTGGTAGAGACATGTCCCTATATAAAACGATGTGTCTTTGGTAGAGACATGTCCCTAGCGTCCCTGTTGTGAAGGGCCAGATTAAAGCTGAGAATCTACATTTATTGTTTTATATACCTCGTATATTATTTATATATACACGGTATATCCCTTTAAGCCTGCGTTTGAATCATAGTAATATTCGCTTTCCTTATTGGATAACGCCATCTGCGCCAGACCGCAAGCCCCCAAAGTCAGGTTCAAAGGCGAGTCAGCGCATTGATTCGAGACGAGAACTGAGGTTCGGCACTAGATAGCCACTTAAGTATATATACGGCGGCAGGTGCGAACAGTAGCTGTTCGTGCAGCAAGTTCAACGTTCATCAAGTTCGGTAAAACAGTGAAGTGAGAAGCAGTGCGTCTAACAGAGCGTTGAGAACCACGTGCGAAGTGAATAGTAAAAGTGTCAGATTTAATGCAGTAACGTCAAGTTCGACTTAGCTTAATGTGAAGTAAAGAGTCGTTAATTATTGTGTATTGTGCCAACAGCAGTTCGTTCGTGTGTAGCATTACCCAGCAGTTCGTTCGTTTAGCTAGTGGACCTTAGCCAGTGCGCGTGGACTAAATACATCGGTACCAGCACACGAGGAGGCCTAGTCGGAGAACCTACTGGACATGTGCACAGGAGAACCGACCGCGGCGATTGCAGAACCAGTATTGGTTTGATTATATTGATTGTGGAACGTACTACCTGGAGAAGAGCATCGTTAATCTCCACTGTCGTTTGGATTTAAACACCGTGAGGATCTACATTCGGGCTGGCCTCATGGACCGAGGCTAGCTGGCTATCATCATTGCTATTGGGCAATTGGATTACAGTTATTGCTTTTGATGCTGAGCTTTGGATTACAAGGACTGACTTCTGTACGTGAATCCCCTTCTTCTTCAATTGATCAGACTGAGTATCCGAACATTCCTCTCTCCTCCAGAACTTACAACTCTGGGAGGAACCCCATTGTCTCCAGCGGTACCAGCGTTGCCCTCTATAATTGCCATTCTACGCCAGGCGGCGTTAGCCTAGTACCCCATCGTAGGAATTATTCTATTCCCATTGACTTATGCTACTGACTGACTTTATGCCTATTCTTCGCCATACAAGCGCGACCCTAATTCTCATATCTGTAACATTTACTGCATAATAATAAATACCCTCAAATGATATTTCTTTGTCAGTGCCGTGTTATTATGAGTGTCTGCCATATATTAGATGTACTGTCTGGCCAGTAATTAAAGTACATAACTAGCAGTGGTTTAATCTATCACAATCTTTAATACAGTCAGGGTTTTGTAACCCCTCAGTTACAGTCCCTATATAAAACTATGGGTCTTTGGTAGAGACATGTCCCTATATACAACTATGTGTCTTTGGTAGAGACATGTCCCTATATAAAACGATGTGTCTTTGGTAGAGACATGTCCCTATATAAAACGATGTGTCTTTGGTAGAGACATGTCCCTATATAAAACTATGTGTCTTTGGTAGAGACATGTCCCTATATAAAACTATGTGTCTTTGGTAGAGACATGTCCCTATATAAAACTATGGGTCTTTGGTAGAGACATGTCCCTATATAAAACTATGGGTCTTTGGTAGAGACATGTCCCTATATAAAACTATGTGTCTTTGGTAGAGACATGTCCCTATATAAAACTATGTGTCTTTGGTAGAGACATGTCCCTATATAAAACGATGTGTCTTTGGTAGAGACATATCCCTATATAAAACTATGTGTCTTTGGTAGAGACATGTCCCTATATAAAACGATGTGTCTTTGGTAGAGACATGTCCCTATATAAAACTATGGGTCTTTGGTAGAGACATGTCCCTATATAAAACTATGTGTCTTTGGTAGAGACATGTCCCTATATAAAACGATGTGTCTTTGGTAGAGACATGTCCCTATATAAAACGATGTGTCTTTGGTAGAGACATGTCCCTATATAAAACTATGTGTCTTTGGTAGAGACATGTCCCTATATAAAACTATGTGTCTTTGGTAGAGACATGTCCCTATATGAAACGATGTGTCTTTGGTAGAGACATGTCCCTATATAAAACTATGTGTCTTTGGTAGAGACATGTCCCTATATAAAACTATGGGTCTTTGGTAGAGACATGTCCCTATATAAAACTATGTGTCTTTGGTAGAGACATGTCCCTATATAAAACTATGGGTCTTTGGTAGAGACATGTCCCTATATACAACTATGTGTCTTTGGTAGAGACATGTCCCTATATAAAACTATGTGTCTTTGGTAGAGACATGTCCCTATATAAAACTATGTGTCTTTGGTAGAGACATGGCCCTATATAAAACTATGGGTCTTTGGTAGAGACATGTCCCTATATAAAACTATGTGTCTTTGGTAGAGACATGGCCCTATATAAAACTATGGGTCTTTGGTAGAGACATGTCCCTATATAAAACTATGTGTCTTTGGTAGAGACATGTCCCTATATAAAACGATGTGTCTTTGGTAGAGACATGGCCCTATATAAAACTATGGGTCTTTGGTAGAGACATGTCCCTATATACAACTATGTGTCTTTGGTAGAGACATGTCCCTATATAAAACTATGTGTCTTTGGTAGAGACATGGCCCTATATAAAACTATGGGTCTTTGGTAGAGACATGTCCCTATATAAAACTATGTGTCTTTGGTAGGGGACATGTCCCTATATAAAACTATGTGTCTTTGGTAGAGACATGTCCCTATATAAAACTATGTGTCTTTGGTAGGACATGTCCCTATATAAAACTATGTGTCTTTGGTAGAGACATGTCCCTATATAAAACGATGTGTCTTTGGTAGAGACATGTCCCTATATAAAACGATGTGTCTTTGGTAGAGACATGTCCCTATATAAAACTATGTGTCTTTGGTAGAGACATGTCCCTATATAAAACTATGTGTCTTTGGTAGAGACATGTCCCTATATAAAACGATGGGTCTTTGGTAGAGACATGTCCCTATATAAAACTATGTGTCTTTGGTAGAGACATGTCCCTATATAAAACTATGTGTCTTTGGTAGAGACATGTCCCTATATAAAACTATGTGTCTTTGGTAGAGACATGTCCCTATATGAAACGATGTGTCTTTGGTAGAGACATGTCCCTATATAAAACTATGTGTCTTTGGTAGAGACATGTCCCTATATAAAACTATGGGTCTTTGGTAGAGACATGTCCCTATATAAAACTATGTGTCTTTGGTAGAGACATGTCCCTATATAAAACTATGGGTCTTTGGTAGAGACATGTCCCTATATACAACTATGTGTCTTTGGTAGAGACATGTCCCTATATAAAACTATGTGTCTTTGGTAGAGACATGTCCCTATATAAAACTATGTGTCTTTGGTAGAGACATGGCCCTATATAAAACTATGTGTCTTTGGTAGAGACATGGCCCTATATAAAACTATGGGTCTTTGGTAGAGACATGTCCCTATATAAAACTATGTGTCTTTGGTAGAGACATGTCCCTATATAAAACGATGTGTCTTTGGTAGAGACATGGCCCTATATAAAACGATGTGTCTTTGGTAGAGACATGTCCCTATATAAAACTATGGGTCTTTGGTAGAGACATGTCCCTATATACAACTATGTGTCTTTGGTAGAGACATGTCCCTATATAAAACTATGTGTCTTTGGTAGAGACATGTCCCTATATAAAACTATGGGTCTTTGGTAGAGACATGTCCCTATATAAAACTATGTGTCTTTGGTAGAGACATGTCCCTATATAAAACTATGTGTCTTTGGTAGAGACATGTCCCTATATAAAACTATGTGTCTTTGGTAGAGACATGTCCCTATATAAAACTATGTGTCTTTGGTAGAGACATGGCCCTATATAAAACTATGTGTCTTTGGTAGAGACATGTCCCTATATAAAACGATGTGTCTTTGGTAGAGACATAGGTAGAGACAATGAAAACATTTTAAAATGAATAAAATAAAAATATAATAATAAAAAAAGGTTTAAAACATAAAAACATTTAAAATGAACGAAAAAAAAATGATAGATTAAAAAAACAGACCCTAGTGGAAGGCAGAGTAAAATGAATGGTTTTCAAGTCAAGTCAAGAGTTTTATTTGTCACGGCATACAAGCATACAGTGAAATGCGGGGGGGTCATGCCTGCAGCAATTGTGCAATAATACAAGTAATAAGAATAAGACATAACAGGTATAATGTACATAAAGTTTACAAAAAATATGGTAAGACATGCTAAGGTCCTGCGATAGTGCAATACACTGTTAGCTACGGATGAGGCACTGGGTCTTATGTACACTATACTATACAATGCTATACTATACAATCTCTAGTTATACTATGTGTCCTTATGCTAACTTGCTATATCCATCTATTTACTATACAAGAACCACTCCCGTTCTTTTTTCTTCTTCTTTTTTTAAAGGCTGGCCTTGAAGGCAGCAATGGAGACTGAGGCCTTGATGGACCCTGGCAGGCGTGGCCCCAGCGCGGAAAAAGCACATTGATTAAACTGTCTCCTGGTCAGACCTGGTGCATACAGTACATTTACATTTAGTCATTTAGCTGACGCTTTTATCCAAAGCGACTTACAAGTTCTGTACAACAAGTCATCAGGAAGGGCACAACTCTATCAGCTGAGTAACAATGTTCATCAAAGTGTTGAGTGCTACAGTGTAGGTTAGTATTATTAGGACAAATGCATGACAGTAGGTTAGTTAGGGTTAGATTTTTATTATTATTATTTTTTTCATTTCAGATATTTATTAAAAAAGTGCGTCTTTAGTCGACGGTGAAAGATTGGACGAGTTTCGGCTGTCCTAACTGTGGTGGGAAGTTCGTTCCACCATTGTGGGGCAAGGACTGAGAATAGGCGGCTTCTCTTTGATGACCCTCCCGGAGCTCGGATAGGAGTGGGTCTGAGGCGGCCAGAAGATGCAGAGCGTAGGGGTCTTGAGGGTGTGTAGTTAGAGACCATTAGACTGTCTCCTGGTCAGACCTGGTGTTCCTGGACATCCGTTACACATTAGACCGTCTCGGACCTAAAGGCTAATGCAGAGTAGACAGGTCCTGAAGTGACCTATGTTGTGAAGGAAATCATTCGTTTGGTTCTAATGTAATCTCGCCCCCTGCGACTCGGCCGATACCTCATGAAGAAGGTTCGGTCGATAATGTCTCAGAGTCCAACTGTTTTATACCCGGAAGACTCTTGAGATTAAGACTGCAGTCTTCTCTCACCACATTGTATTAACCAGAAGAATGCCTGCCTGTATTCAGCCTATATTCAGCATGTATTCAAACTGTACTCAGCGTGTATTCAGCATGTCTGCAACCAGAGTGCAAATGTAACAGTAAAGTGCAATATTAATATACAATGTACAGGTGATTAAACTGGGTATAAAATATATAAATGCGTACTATTTGTGAGGTTTTGTCCTTTGCTCACTTACTCGCTCTGTTCCTTTAAGCCTACTCGCTCTGTTTCCAATTGTTTTCTGTTAATCATTTCATTCCCCTATTCACACGCTTCTTCCCAGAGACGTCGTTGATTGGTTCTCCCCCGTCCACACGCTTATCAATCACATCCCTCAGCTGTCACTGCTTGTCAATTAAGCATTCCCGTATTATTTATACCCCGTTTCCCCATTCAAGTTTTGTTGGATCGTTTTGATATTTCAGTTGCATTCGCCGTTCCTGCTGCCTGCTGTTGTTTCCCTGTGCTTTGCCTCCAGGATATTCAAGAAGCATTCCTCTTGGACACCCTTTCCCCGAGGCGACGCGCTCGCTCCATTCTGTTCCAACGCTCTTTACGCACAACGCCTGGGTGAGTTTTTTATGACTGTCTTTGATCCAATTCCGTTTTCGTGTGTTTATATAACACTGAAGATTTCCAGCTTTTTATCAGACAGTCACTCACCCAGCGTTTAGCCTTTTTTGGATTGTTTCATTGGGATAATATTTTGGCCTAACATCTCCCACTGTGTGTTTACACACCGAAGATATTATCACATTGGATTTGTATTTTGGGACTTCGCTCACAGTGTTTATTTTGCACCGAAGATATCTATCACTTGGGATTGTGTTTGGAACGTTACTCACAGTGTGTATTTACACCGAAGATTCAGTCACTTGGATAACTCTGTTTTTCGGGTACAAGTCACCTCTCCTGTTCACCTGCTCTGTTCCACCTGCATTCTGAGTTAACTCGCTCCCTCTCTCTCTCTCGGTCCCGCAACCACCTCGGAGATTCTGCCGAGAGAGGTCTGCAGAGCGGCTCTGACGTCAGCGTCTGCTTCCCCTGACTACCATCCCGGGAGAAGCTGCAGAGCAGCAACATTCATCCTTGCTTGTATTCCAGTCTTTGTTTGAACTCTTCCAAGTCTGTGCTGTTTATTTAGTCTTAATAAACAAGCCCTTGTTTTTGGCAACTCTGAATCCTACTCTCTTGTGTCGTTGCGTTTGGGGTCGGTGTCAAACCATAACATTACGATCCAACCAAAATGACGACCCCAGCCGACACAGAGAGGGTCAGAACCGCACTTGCTAATCAAATCGAGTTGACCAAGGATCACAGCCACCAACTAGAGAGGGCTGCGGCTGCGGTGCAGGATCTCAGGGAACAGGTCCTGCCTATTCAAGGGTCACTGGCCGCTCTGGCGGGACAACAATCTGGTATTCTCGTTCAGCTTCACTCGCTGAGCGACACCGTTAATGCTTTACTTCCCTCACATCCTTCAGGAGCATTCCCCGCAGCCCCAGCTGATCCCGCACCTCGGGAACCCCGTCTCTCCGTCCCACGGCTGTTCGACGGCAATCCCGAGGAGTGTGCCACATTCATCATGCAATGTGAGTTGGTTTTCCGTCATCAACCAAGCCGTTTTACTGCTAGAGGGTCCCAAGTGGCCTATATGACGAACTTGCTTTCAGGCCATGCTGCCCAGTGGGTCACTTCCTCCTGGGCAATGGATGCAGATTTTGTTTTCTCCTATCCAGACTTCGTGGCGGAGCTCCGCAGAGTGTTCCACCATCCAGCCCGAGGTCTGGACCCTGGAGCCCGGTTGGGGACCTTCCGACAGGGGAGCGGCAGGGTAACTGACTACGTCCTGGAGTTTCGACTGGCGGCGGTGGAGAGTGGATGGAACGACCCTGCACTTCGCCTAACCTTCTTGAGGGGGCTCAGTGACGCAGTCCGGGACCAGCTCGCTACCCGGGAGGTGCCCGACTCCCTCGAGGACCTGTTTAGCCTCGTCATCCGCATCGACGGACGCCTCCAGGAGAGAAGGCGCGAGAGGACCCGACTGTTACCTCCTGAGGTACCCCGGATTCCCCGGACGCATGACGTCACTCCTGGACGCCCTGTCCTCAACACAACTGGTGGTAGCGGGTCCTCCCGTTCGGTTCGCGAGGAGGAACCCATGCAGCTGGGATGCTCTCATCTGAGCCAGGCGGAGCGTGAGGCAAGGCTCAGGTCCGGTCTCTGCCTCTACTGCGGAAGGGAGGGACACCGAATCGCCGACTGCCCCACCCGGCCAAAAGATCAGGCTCGCCGAGACCCCGGGAAATCCTGGTGAGCCGTTTTTCCCATTCCCAGAGCCGCGCACCACCTGACCATCTGATGAGCGTCACCCTGGCCTGGGGGGACCAACGAGCCACGGTGGAGGCCCTCATCGACTCTGGGGCAGACGAGAATTTCCTCGACTTCGAGTTTGCTACCCGAGCCAACATCCCACTTGAGGACCTTGTGAGGCCCTTGGAGATCTTTTCGTTGGACCAACACTGCCTGGCCGACATCTCTCAACGCACCGGCCCAGTCGTGCTGACCATCGCTGGGAACCACGTCGAGAGAATCCAGTTCCTCATCACCCAATCCCCCCTTGTCCCGGTGGTCCTGGGTAGGCCCTGGCTCGCGCTGCACGAGCCCCACATCGCCTGGTCCTCCGGTACCATCAAGGGCTGGAGCTCCTCCTGTCACGCCCTGTGTCTGCAGGCGGCGTCCTGTCCCCCGCCCCGGAGGCCCGCTGGTGAGTCGCCTCCGGACCTCTCGTCCATACCTCCCGAGTACCACGACCTCTTGGAGGTTTTCAGTAAGTCCAGGGCTCAGGCCCTTCCACCTCACCGCCCCTATGACTGCGCCATCGACCTCCGCCAAGGGGCTCCCCTTCCCGGCAGCCGCCTCTACAGTCTGACCGTTCCGGAGAAGAAGGCGATGGATCTCTACATCTCTGAGTCATTGGAAGCAGGACTCATTCGGCCTTCCTCCTCCCCGGTGGCGGCCGGTTTCTTCTTTGTTGGTAAGAAGGATGGGGACCTGCGACCCTGCATCGACTATCGCTAGCTCAACGAGATCACCATCAAGAACAAGTACCCGCTACCTCTCATGAACTCCACCTTCGAGCCACTGACCCAGGCCTCCGTCTTCACCAAGCTGGACCTCCGGAGTGCCTACCATCTTGTCCGTATCCGTGAGGGCGATGAGTGGAAGACCGCCTTCAAGACCCCCAGGGGCCACTACGAGTACCTAGTGATGCCGTTCGGCCTCACCAACGCCCCGGCGGTATTCCAGGCACTCATGAACGACGTCCTTTGTGACATGCTGGAGGTGTTCGTGGTGGTGTACCTGGACGACATCCTCATCTTCTCCAGGACCCTCGAGGAACTACGACACCGGCAATCGGGAGCTGCTGGCGGTCGTGGCTGCGTTGGAGGAGTGGCGTCATTGGCTAGAGGGAGCCGAGGAGCCTTTTACCATCTGGACGGACCACAAGAACCTGACGTTCATCCGCGCTTCCAGGCGCCTCAACGGTCGGCAGGCGAGATGGGCCAGTTTCCTCAGTCGGTTCGACTTCTCGCTGACCTTCCGCCCCGGTTCCCGCAACACGAAGGCCGACTCCCTGTCCCGGTTACACTCCAAAGGGGCTCCCATCCTCCCGGAGGCCCGAGTGGTTGGAGCCATCACCTTGGGCATCGAGGGTGTGGTTAGATGTGCCCTACGCTTCCAGCGTGCTCCAAGCAACGTTCCTATTCATCGTCTCTTCGTCCCCGACTCTGTCCGGTCCCGGGTACTGCTTTGGGGCCATACCAGCCGGTTCGCCTGCCACCCTGGCGTCCATCGCACGTTCTCCTTCCTGGCTCGTCGTTTCTGGTGGCCCACCATGCGGAACGACGTCAAGGAGTTCGTATTGGCCTGCGCGGTCTGTGCCCGCAGCAAGGCCTCACACCAGGCACCCTCCGGGCTCTTACAGCCACTTCCCGTTCCAAGCCGTCCTTGGTCACATGTGGCGCTAGACTTCGTCACAGGTCTTCCCTCCTCCCAGGGGAACACTTGCCTTCTGACCGTGGTGGATCGATTCAGCAAGGGGGTTCACCTCGTGGCCCTTTCCAAGCTTCCCTCGGCGGCCGAGACGGCGGACCTCCTGACTCACCACGTGTTCCGCCTTCATGGGTTTCCCCAGGACATCGTCTCTGACCGGGGGCCCCAGTTCACCTCCCAGGTATGGCGGGCCTTTTGCAAGGGATTGGGGGCGACGGTCAGTCTTTCCTCTGGTTATCATCCCCAGACTAACGGACAGACGGAGAGGATGAACCAGAGCGTGGAGTCTGCTCTTCGGTGTGTGGCAGCCGAGAGACCGGCATCCTGGAGCCGTTTCCTTCCCTGGGTTGAATACTCCATCAATTCAATGGTCAGTTCCGCCACCGGCCTCTCACCTTTTGAGGTTTCCCTGGGCTACCAACCCCCTCTTTTCCCCGCACAGGAGGCGGAAGTGGCAGTTCCCTCCGTGCAGGACCACCTCGACCGCTGCCGACGAGTTTGGGAGATCACCAGGACCGCGCTGCTCCGGACATCTGAGCGCGCCTGTCGTGGTGCCGACCGGCGCCGGGTTCCTGCGCCGACTTACCTCCCTGGGCAGAGGGTGTGGCTCTCCGCAAGGGACCTCCCGCTTCGGTCCTCGGCCAAGAAGCTCAACCCCCGTTTCGTCGGACCTTTCGAGGTCCTGAAGGTACTCAGTCCGGCGGCCCTGCGCCTGAAACTTCCTGCGTCCATGCACATTCACCCTGTGTTCCATGTCTCCCGGGTTAAGCCCGTCTCCCTCAGTCCCCTTATGCCTCCAGCTCCTGATCCTCCGCCTCCCGTGTTGGTGGATGGTCACCCCCAGTGGCAGGTCCGCCGGTTGATGGGCGTTCGTCGGCGGGGCCGGGGGTTCCAATACCTGGTGGACTGGGAGGGTTACGGCCCTGAGGAGCGTAGCTGGGTCTCCCGGCAGCTCATCGTGGATCCCGGCTTGATCACTGACTTCCATCGTGCCCATCCTGACGAGCCGGGTCGGCCTGGTCGCCGGGTGGCTCCCGTGGAGGGGGGGGTACTGTGAGGTTTTGTCCTTTGCTCACTTACTCGCTCTGTTCCTTTAAGCCTACTCGCTCTGTTTCCAATTGTTTTCTGTTAATCATTTCATTCCCCTATTCACACGCTTCTTCCCAGAGACGTCGTTGATTGGTTCTCCCCCGTCCACACGCTTATCAATCACATCCCTCAGCTGTCACTGCTTGTCAATTAAGCATTCCCGTATTATTTATACCCCGTTTCCCCATTCAAGTTTTGTTGGATCGTTTTGATATTTCAGTTGCATTCGCCGTTCCTGCTGCCTGCTGTTGTTTCCCTGTGCTTTGCCTCCAGGATATTCAAGAAGCATTCCTCTTGGACACCCTTTCCCCGAGGCGACGCGCTCGCTCCATTCTGTTCCAACGCTCTTTACGCACAACGCCTGGGTGAGTTTTTTATGACTGTCTTTGATCCAATTCCGTTTTCGTGTGTTTATATAACACTGAAGATTTCCAGCTTTTTATCAGACAGTCACTCACCCAGCGTTTAGCCTTTTTTGGATTGTTTCATTGGGATAATATTTTGGCCTAACATCTCCCACTGTGTGTTTACACACCGAAGATATTATCACATTGGATTTGTATTTTGGGACTTCGCTCACAGTGTTTATTTTGCACCGAAGATATCTATCACTTGGGATTGTGTTTGGAACGTTACTCACAGTGTGTATTTACACCGAAGATTCAGTCACTTGGATAACTCTGTTTTTCGGGTACAAGTCACCTCTCCTGTTCACCTGCTCTGTTCCACCTGCATTCTGAGTTAACTCGCTCCCTCTCTCTCTCTCGGTCCCGCAACCACCTCGGAGATTCTGCCGAGAGAGGTCTGCAGAGCGGCTCTGACGTCAGCGTCTGCTTCCCCTGACTACCATCCCGGGAGAAGCTGCAGAGCAGCAACATTCATCCTTGCTTGTATTCCAGTCTTTGTTTGAACTCTTCCAAGTCTGTGCTGTTTATTTAGTCTTAATAAACAAGCCCTTGTTTTTGGCAACTCTGAATCCTACTCTCTTGTGTCGTTGCGTTTGGGGTCGGTGTCAAACCATAACACTATTGAGTAATAGTGCTAATCAGATGTATGTATATAGTTGTAGTATTAATATCTACAGTGATACAGGTTTAAAGACACTATGGACAGGTTTAAAGACACTATGGTAGTAACTAGTAAGTCATACTGGCCAGCAGCGTAACTAGTAAGAGTAGGTAAGGGATATGTACATATATAGATATAGTATCTACAGATATGTAAAAATGATTATATGCATGTGGTTGGGGATGGGGGGGGGGGGGGGGGGGGGGGGGGGGGGACTTTTTGGCTTGCAGACCAAAAGTAAGCCATAGTCCCTACAAGGCACTATAGTAGCTGAATAGTGATTAGTTCACTGTGATGGTACACTGTGTTGCCCTCTAGTGGCTGGCTGTATTTAGAACACATTCAGCTATAGAAGAAGATTACTTTATTGTCAATGTACACAAGGCAATTGAAATAGATAGTTCCGCCTATCCGTCCTAGTTACTGTACACAGGGCCGCCTGGGAGAAATGCGAGGCCCTGTGCGATATTTAAACGCGAGGCCCCCCCCCCCCCCCCCCCACCCCCCCAAAAGGTGAAAAAAAAGGAAAAAAAAAGTATATATATATATTTTATTTTTTATTTTTTTCATACAGTCAACATATTCTTAAATAATAGCGCTGCCCGAGGCGGGGCATGATACAGTCAACATATAGCAAGAGAGAGAGCGAGAGAGAGTGAGAGAGAGCTCCCGTTCTACAGTCAATATACAGTGTACAGAGAGAGAGAGAGAGAGAGAGAGAGACACATTGGAAAGAAATTGAAATGCTATTTGGCCCTAAACAGAGAGTACACAGTGGCAGAATACCTGAGCACTGTGACTGAAGATCCTTGACTAGGTACAGACTCAGCGAGCACAGCCTAGCCATCGAGAAAGGCCGCCATAGGCAGACTGTGTGTGTTAGAAAGAGAGAGAGAGAGAGAGAGAGCATGTGTGTTTGTCATGTGTGTGTGTGTTAGAGAGAGAGCATGTATGAGAGATCCAAAAGGACAAAGATCAACACTTAAATCCAAAGAGAGAGAGAGAGAGAGACACATTGGAAAGAAATTGAAATGCTATTTGGCCCTAAACAGAGAGTACACAGTGGCAGAATACCTGAGCACTGTGACTGAAGATCCTTGACTATGTACAGACTCAGCGAGCACAGCCTAGCCATCGAGAAAGGCCGCCATAGGCAGACTGTGTGTGAGGTTTTGCCCGCTGCTCACTACCTTTTCTCTGTCTTCTTTAAGCCTACTGTTAGGAATTCCCTATTCTCTGTCTTCTTTAAGCCTACTGTTAGGAATTCCCTATTCTCTGTCTTCTTTAAGCCTACTGTTAGGAATTCCCTACTCACTCTCTCTAGCCCCCACCCTCTCGTTCCTTACCCTTAGTGGCCACACCTGTTTGATATTCTATTATCTCTCGCACCTGTGGTGGCAGGCTAATTAGTCCCCCTGTGGGCTTTAAATACCAGGGCGCTTCCCCTCGTTTTGGCGTGGGGTCGTGTTGTATACTTGCCGAGTCATATTCTCTAAACATCTAGACTCTTTCGGGAGATCCTCTGTCTGCCTATGCTGTTCCATTCTCCGGCGTCGAGATGTTTGCTCCAGCCTTCGCCTGCTGTCGCCGTTGCCTGAGAGTGGGACTGGTCTGCGCTCCCTAGACTTCCACGGGAGGCATCCCAGTCATCCACTTCAGACCCCCCGCGCAGCTGTCGTCCTGACGCACATCCAGACCAGCGCAGACGCTCTCCAGTCCACAGCGCGCAACGCGCATCTTCCAAGGACGCTCGAGCTTGGCACGCTCTCCAGACCAGCGCGCAACGCGCATCTTCCAGACCTTCGAGCTTGGCACGCTCCTCCGTACCAGCGCGCAACGCGCATCTTCCAAGGACGCTCGAGCTTGGCACGCTCTCCAGACCAGCGCGCAACGCGCATCTTCCAGACCTTCGAGCTTGGCACGCTCCTCCGTACCAGCGCGCAACGCGCATCTTCCAAGGACGCTCGAGCTTGGCACGCTCTCCAGACCAGCGCGCAACGCGCATCTTCCAGACCTTCGAGCTTGGCACGCTCCTCCGTACCAGCGCACTGACGCGCATCTTCCAGACCTTCGAGCTTGGCACGCTCCTCCGTACCGGCGCACAGACGCGCATCTTCCAGACCTTCGTGCTTGGCACACTCCTCCTGGCAGACGCACCCCGATGCGTCTCTCTGTTCCGACGCGCACACCAAGGTGTGGCGCGCCACTCTGTTCCTCGGCTCCGACAGTGGCTACCCGGTGGACGACATCCTCGCCACCGCCACTGTTCCAGCTCCCTGTTCCGACGCGCACACCAAGGTGTGGCGCGCACTCTGTTCCTCGGCTCCGACAGTGGCTACCCGGTGGACGACATCCTCGCCACCGCCACTGTTCCAGCTCCCTGTTCCGACGCGCACACCAAGGTGTGGCGCGCACTCTGTTCCTCGGCTCCGACAGTGGCTACCCGGTGGACGACATCCTCGCCACCGCCACTGTTCCAGCTCCCTGTTCCGACGCGCACACCAAGGTGTGGCGCGCACTCTGTTCCTCGGCTCCGACAGCGGCTACCCGGTGGACGATGCCCTCGTCACCGCCACTGTTCCAGCACTCTGTTCCTCGGCTCCGACAGCGGCTACCCGGTGGACGATGCCCTCGTCACCGCCACTGTTCCAGCACTCTCTCCCTCGGCTCGGACAGCCAGCCGCCCCGGTGGCGATGCCTTCGTTCCCGTTGCTGTCCCTGTACCATTACGCATGCGCCTGGGTGAGTTTTGATTGTGATGTCACTCACCCAGCGTAGTGCCCTTGCCCCCGTTCCCGCTGCTGTCCCCGTACCTTTACGCATACGCCTGGGTGAGTTTTGATTGTGATGTCACTCACTCAGCGTAGTGCCCTTGCCCCCGTTCCCGCTGCTGTCCCCGTACCTTTACGCATACGCCTGGGTGAGTTTTGATTGTGATGTCACTCACTCAGCGTAGTGCCCTTGCCCCCGTTCCCGCTGCTGCCCCTTTACCTTTACGCATACGCCTGGGTGAGTTTTGATTGTGATGTCACTCTCCCAGCGTATTGCCTCTGTTAGTTAGTTTGGACATTTCATCTCCCAGCGTATTGCCTCTGTTAGTTAGTTTGGACATTTCATCTCCCAGCGTAATGCCTCTGTTTTTGGTTCTCACTTAGAATAGTATTTTGGACTTTACATCTCCCCCTGTGTGTTTGTCACACGAAGATATTATTACTTTGTTCACTTTGTTATTTGGACTGTTCTGCACCTGCTCTGTTTTTTCCCTTTTGTGCATTAACTCTCTCCTCTGTCCTGCAGAGCGGCCCAGATGTTTTCCCACCAGTCCCCAGTTCCTCCCTGTACCCCAGCCCGCCTCCGCGGGCCTCAGTCCCCTCTGTTCCCTAGTTCTCCCCTTTCTAGTTCCACCTAGTTCCTGGTCCCAAGTTCTCCCCTTCTAGTTCCACCTAGTTCCTGTTCCCTAGTTCTCCCCTTTCTAGTTCCACCTAGTTCCTTGTCCCTAGTTCCCCTAGTCCCCGTTTCTCCTGTTCCCTAGCTCTCCTAGTCCCTAGTCCTCTCTCCCTAGTTCTCCTTGTCCCTGGTTTACCTAGTCTCTAGTTCCTCTGTCCCAAGGCGTTCCCTTAACCTTCCCTTAGGCGTTCCCTTACTTTCCCTTAGTGTTCCCTTTTCCTGCCCGCCTCTTAAAGGCACCTTTCCTTCCCCTCATATTATATTCCTGTATTTGTGATTCTCCCTTAAAGGGACAGTGCCCTTTTCCCTGTATTTCCCTGTTGTTCAATAAATATCTGTTTCTTGGCAAACCATCATACCTGTCTTGTGTTGTGCGATTGGGGTCGGTTACAAACCATAACAGTACGACCCCACCAAATCGACGACCCCAGCCAGCACAGACGGTGTATGTTGAGTTTGCCTTTTTTTTTCTTGTTCCCTCTAGCTCCCCTGTTAGCCCTGTTAGCTCCCCTGTTAGCTTGTTAGTCTCCCCTCTAGCTTCCCTGTTAGCCCAGTTTAGCTTCCTTGTTAGTCCTGTTTAGCTCCCTTGTTAGCCTGTTACTCCCCTGTTTAGCTTGTTAGTCTCCCCGGTTAGCTCCCCTGGTTGCTTCCCGTTTGCCCTGTTTGACCCCCCTGTAGCTAGCCATGCCCTGGCGGCTAACCCAGTCCCTCTGCATGGCCCCGGTCTGCTAGCTTGGCCCCGGCTGTTAGCACAGCCTCTATGTTAAATGCAGCCTTGCAGCTGGCATAGGCCCTGTAGCTAGCCAGGCCCAAGCAGCTAACCCGGTCCCTCTGCATGGCCTCCACTTTTTTGTGTAGTTTTTCCCACTGCTAGGACTGCCCTTTCAGCTAGCAAGGTCAGTTTATCTCACACAGCTAGGACTGTCCTTCCAGCTAGCTTGTGCTCTCATGCTGGTCCAGCCCTGTCTGCCAGCCTAGCTCCGGCAGCTAGCGCAGCCTCTATGTTGATGTAGCAGTACAGCTAGCATAGGCCCTGTAGCTATCAGTGCCCTGGCAGCTACCCTTTCCCTCTGCTAGCCTGGCTCCGGCAGCTTGCGCAGCCTCTATGTTGATGTAGCAGTACAGCTAGCATAGGCCCTGTAGCTATCAGTGCCCTGGCAGCTAACCTTCCCTCTGCTAGCCCTTTCCCGGTGCTTCCATGGTTACCCCTTAGCTACCCTGCTCGCCCCTCGGTTCCTCTAGACCAGTTCTCTTGCCCAGTTCGCTAGACTAGTTCTCTAGACCCAGTTCCTCTAGACCAGTTTCCCCCAGTTGCCCTTCTGCTACCCTAGTTACCCCTCGGCGACCCTGTTTCGTTTGCTAGCCCCACTCTTGTGGTGGCTTCCCCTACTGGCTTGGCCAGTGCCTTTGTTTTTGTCTTGTTTTGCCCCCTGCCACTCTGTCTGTATTTGTTTTGGGTCGCCGGGTGGCTCCCGTTGGAGGGGGGGATACTGTGAGGTTTTGCCCGCTGCTCACTACCTTTTCTCTGTCTTCTTTAAGCCTACTGTTAGGAATTCCCTATTCTCTGTCTTCTTTAAGCCTACTGTTAGGAATTCCCTATTCTCTGTCTTCTTTAAGCCTACTGTTAGGAATTCCCTACTCACTCTCTCTAGCCCCCACCCTCTCGTTCCTTACCCTTAGTGGCCACACCTGTTTGATATTCTATTATCTCTCGCACCTGTGGTGGCAGGCTAATTAGTCCCCCTGTGGGCTTTAAATACCAGGGCGCTTCCCCTCGTTTTGGCGTGGGGTCGTGTTGTATACTTGCCGAGTCATATTCTCTAAACATCTAGACTCTTTCGGGAGATCCTCTGTCTGCCTATGCTGTTCCATTCTCCGGCGTCGAGATGTTTGCTCCAGCCTTCGCCTGCTGTCGCCGTTGCCTGAGAGTGGGACTGGTCTGCGCTCCCTAGACTTCCACGGGAGGCATCCCAGTCATCCACTTCAGACCCCCCGCGCAGCTGTCGTCCTGACGCACATCCAGACCAGCGCAGACGCTCTCCAGTCCACAGCGCGCAACGCGCATCTTCCAAGGACGCTCGAGCTTGGCACGCTCTCCAGACCAGCGCGCAACGCGCATCTTCCAGACCTTCGAGCTTGGCACGCTCCTCCGTACCAGCGCGCAACGCGCATCTTCCAAGGACGCTCGAGCTTGGCACGCTCTCCAGACCAGCGCGCAACGCGCATCTTCCAGACCTTCGAGCTTGGCACGCTCCTCCGTACCAGCGCGCAACGCGCATCTTCCAAGGACGCTCGAGCTTGGCACGCTCTCCAGACCAGCGCGCAACGCGCATCTTCCAGACCTTCGAGCTTGGCACGCTCCTCCGTACCAGCGCACTGACGCGCATCTTCCAGACCTTCGAGCTTGGCACGCTCCTCCGTACCGGCGCACAGACGCACATCTTCCAGACCTTCGTGCTTGGCACACTCCTCCTGGCAGACGCACCCCGATGCGTCTCTCTGTTCCGACGCGCACACCAAGGTGTGGCGCGCCACTCTGTTCCTCGGCTCCGACAGTGGCTACCCGGTGGACGACATCCTCGCCACCGCCACTGTTCCAGCTCCCTGTTCCGACGCGCACACCAAGGTGTGGCGCGCACTCTGTTCCTCGGCTCCGACAGTGGCTACCCGGTGGACGACATCCTCGCCACCGCCACTGTTCCAGCTCCCTGTTCCGACGCGCACACCAAGGTGTGGCGCGCACTCTGTTCCTCGGCTCCGACAGTGGCTACCCGGTGGACGACATCCTCGCCACCGCCACTGTTCCAGCTCCCTGTTCCGACGCGCACACCAAGGTGTGGCGCGCACTCTGTTCCTCGGCTCCGACAGCGGCTACCCGGTGGACGATGCCCTCGTCACCGCCACTGTTCCAGCACTCTGTTCCTCGGCTCCGACAGCGGCTACCCGGTGGACGATGCCCTCGTCACCGCCACTGTTCCAGCACTCTCTCCCTCGGCTCGGACAGCCAGCCGCCCCGGTGGCGATGCCTTCGTTCCCGTTGCTGTCCCTGTACCATTACGCATGCGCCTGGGTGAGTTTTGATTGTGATGTCACTCACCCAGCGTAGTGCCCTTGCCCCCGTTCCCGCTGCTGTCCCCGTACCTTTACGCATACGCCTGGGTGAGTTTTGATTGTGATGTCACTCACTCAGCGTAGTGCCCTTGCCCCCGTTCCCGCTGCTGTCCCCGTACCTTTACGCATACGCCTGGGTGAGTTTTGATTGTGATGTCACTCACTCAGCGTAGTGCCCTTGCCCCCGTTCCCGCTGCTGCCCCTTTACCTTTACGCATACGCCTGGGTGAGTTTTGATTGTGATGTCACTCTCCCAGCGTATTGCCTCTGTTAGTTAGTTTGGACATTTCATCTCCCAGCGTATTGCCTCTGTTAGTTAGTTTGGACATTTCATCTCCCAGCGTAATGCCTCTGTTTTTGGTTCTCACTTAGAATAGTATTTTGGACTTTACATCTCCCCCTGTGTGTTTGTCACACGAAGATATTATTACTTTGTTCACTTTGTTATTTGGACTGTTCTGCACCTGCTCTGTTTTTTCCCTTTTGTGCATTAACTCTCTCCTCTGTCCTGCAGAGCGGCCCAGATGTTTTCCCACCAGTCCCCAGTTCCTCCCTGTACCCCAGCCCGCCTCCGCGGGCCTCAGTCCCCTCTGTTCCCTAGTTCTCCCCTTTCTAGTTCCACCTAGTTCCTGGTCCCAAGTTCTCCCCTTCTAGTTCCACCTAGTTCCTGTTCCCTAGTTCTCCCCTTTCTAGTTCCACCTAGTTCCTTGTCCCTAGTTCCCCTAGTCCCCGTTTCTCCTGTTCCCTAGCTCTCCTAGTCCCTAGTCCTCTCTCCCTAGTTCTCCTTGTCCCTGGTTTACCTAGTCTCTAGTTCCTCTGTCCCAAGGCGTTCCCTTAACCTTCCCTTAGGCGTTCCCTTACTTTCCCTTAGTGTTCCCTTTTCCTGCCCGCCTCTTAAAGGCACCTTTCCTTCCCCTCATATTATATTCCTGTATTTGTGATTCTCCCTTAAAGGGACAGTGCCCTTTTCCCTGTATTTCCCTGTTGTTCAATAAATATCTGTTTCTTGGCAAACCATCATACCTGTCTTGTGTTGTGCGATTGGGGTCGGTTACAAACCATAACACTGTGTGTGTTAGAAAGAGAGAGAGAGAGAGAGAGAGAGAGAGAGAGAGAGAGAGAGAGAGAGAGCATGTGTGTTTGTCATGTGTGTGTGTGTTAGAGAGAGAGCATGTATGAGAGATCCAAAAGGACAAAGATCAACACTTAAATCCAAAGAGAGAGAGAGAGAGAGAGACACATTGGAAAGAACTTGAAATGCTATTTGGCCCTAAACAGAGAGTACACAGTGGCAGAATACCTGAGCACTGTGACTGAAGATCCTTGACTATGTACAGACTCAGCGAGCACAGCCTAGCCATCGAGAAAGGCCGCCATAGGCAGACTGTGTGTGTTAGAAAGAGAGAGAGAGAGCATGTGTGTTTGTCATGTGTGTGTGTGTTAGAGAGAGAGCATGTATGAGAGATCCAAAAGGACAAAGATCAACACTTAAATCCAAAGAGAAGAGGGTCTATACCAGAGAAACCAAAGCAGCAAGGAGCCAATGGCCGACATCAGCTAAATAGGCTAGCCAGGTACTGTGACACCAGGCCACACACAGCTTTGGCCAACGGCCCAACGCTACCCAAGCTACACAAACGACCAAGACATTCACACACAGCACATGTCGTATCTCCAAATGTTGTGAAGTAGCATATGTTTTGCCTGGAAAAAAACATTGTTATTAACAAAACATTCGGGAGGGGAAGGAAGGAAGAGTGGGGTAATGTCATGACATTTTCATTAATCTTACCTGCACCAAGGAACGCAGGGCGAAAGGCCGCAACACAGGTCTCCACGTTTACGAAAGGCCTCTCGCTGGCGGGACAAAAATAAGCCAGAACCCCCTGCTATTCTCACGGCTAATGTCAATGGTCGTAGCACAAGCTAACAGCTAACTCTAGCCTAGGCTAACTGATACGTTAGCTGCCGGCTGCGCACGTTACTTTGATGCTATCAGTTAGCCAGTTAGCTCAACCCGGCTATCGCTAACCATTAGCTAACGCACTACCACTGAAACTACAACATGAGAAAAGCAATACAGGCGCTGACACCAGGCCACACACCGTTAGCTACTAACTCCATACTACAACAGGCTACAGCTAGTCGACCAGTTTGGCTCCAGAGAGAGAGAGAGAGAGAGAGAGAGAGAGATCCACGGCGGGAATATAATAGGTTGCATGAACTCACCTTAACGCAGTATCAATGGTAAAGTTAGAAGGAGACTTTCTTGGCCCACGGTGTAATTTCTTCTGATCCATGCTGCTTTTGAAAAGACATCCACTCGTCTCGCTCCTCTGAATAGCGCTGAATTAGATCATCCCTGTACCTCGTGTGTCCGAGAAGAGCCCGGAAACACTATCCTAAAATCTGTAGAGCAGCAAAGCCGCAGAAACCGGAACACTGCAGTCTGCAGAGCCGCAGAGGCAGGAACAAGTCAGACACATTCTACAAACGTGTCTAATGTGAAATATATAAGCATATAAGCAAAACTAGATTTTAGGTCTGTGATGAAAAAGGGCCTCGCGGGAAGGGGGGCCTCGCAATTTTTTTTTTTTTTTTTTTTTGCGAGGCCCCCCTTCCCGCGAGGCCCTGTGCAACCGCACTGCTCGCACACCCCCTGAGGCGGCCCTGACTGTACACATACACACAGTCCTGATATCCCTCCTAGTTACACATACTACACACAGTCCTCATATCCCTCCTAGTTACACACAGTCCTCATATCCCTCCTAGTTACACACAGTCCTCACATCCCTCCTAGTTACACACAGTCCTTATATCCCTCCTAGTTACACACAGTCCTCATATCCCTCCTAGTTACACACAGTCGTCATATCCCTCCTAGTTACACACAGTCCTCATATCCCTCCTAGTTACACACAATCCTCATATCCCTCCTAGTTACACACAGTCCTCATATCCCTCCTAGTTACACACAGTCCTCATATCCCTCCTAGTTACACACAGTCCTCATATCCCTCCTAGTTACACACAGTCCTCATATCCCTCCTAGTTACACACAGTCCTCATATCCCTCCTAGTTACACACAGTCCTCATATACCTCCTAGTTACACACAGTCCTCATTTCCCTCCTAGTTACACACAGTCCCCATATCCCTCCTAGTTACACACAGTCCTCATATCCCTCCTAGTTACACACTGTCCTCATATACCTCCTAGTTACACACAGTCCTCATATCCCTCCTAGTTACACACAGTCCTCATATCCATCCTAGTTACACACAGTCCTCATATCCCTCCTAGTTACACACAGTCCTCATATCCCTCCTAGTTACACACAGTCCTCATATCCCTCCTAGTTACACACAGTCCTCATAGCCCTCCTAGTTACACACAGTCCTCATATCCCTCCTAGTTACACACAGTCCTCATATCCCTCCTAGTTACACACAGTCCTCATATACCTCCTAGTTACACACATTCCCCGACACATGCATTTCTTCAGAGGTCAGAGTGCAGGGTCGCCTGCAGTGCAGTGCCCCTGGAGCAGTTTTAGGGTTCAGTGCCTTGCTCAAGTGTAGGCAGAGGTGGTGGGCACTGTAGATGTAATACCAGCCATTTTTATACAATTTTGATTGTATTGTATTGATTTTATTGTATTGTATTGATTTGTGTGGACCCCAGTAATAGTAGCCTATGGCTGTGGCAATGGCTAATGGGGATCCGAATAAACTAAACTAAACTAAACTAAACTAAACTAAACTAAACTAAACTAAACTAAACTAAACTAAACTAAACCCTTCAGTCACCAGCTCACAGCTGGAATACACCCTCCTGTTAGTGGCGGGGATCGAACCGGTGATCTTTTGGTTACTGGCCAGCCTCTTCACCTCTAGGCCACCCTGCCTCGCCATGATTGCTTCCCACATGTGTTAGAGGTAGGGATGCTCGATATTGGCTTTTTTACCGATACCGATATACCGATATTGTCCAACTCTTAATTTCCGATACCGATATCAACCGATATCAACCGATACGGATATATGCAGGGTTTCCCCCCCCCAAAAAACGAAATCATTTCAGGTAATTAACATTACATATCTCTTGTTGTGGAATTAACACAACATTATGCATACTTTTGACAACAAATAAAATCAGAATTTGTTCTTACTTGCTTGCCTGGGTACATAAAGGTTATAGAAATGTAAAATATAATTTCTTTTTGAAAATCGATACCGATATTTTCCGATATCACATTTTAATGCCGATATCGGCCGATAATATCGGTAGGCCGATAATATCGGACATCCCTAGTTAGAGGAGATCAGACTAACACTCCGAGTCTCAAAACCTCTTTACTTACTCGAATAGATGGATAATAATGAATAATCAAGATTCACACACGAGATAGTCAAGACTCAAGTCCCCTCGTGTGTCTTTTCTCCAGAGGAAGTTATATTTAGACACAAGAGCTAATATTTTTTAAATATTTAAATAAATGATGAAGGACAAAGCGATAGCTCGTTCATACAGTCTGTGGCCGACAGGGATGGTATAAGGGTGGGGCAGTGGAACTGATGAGGGGGGGGGGACTTGGCACTCATGTTCCCTGTGAGTTGAGGACGAAAAGTAAGGGTCCCCATGTGAAACCAAACATCTAGGCCATCCAAAGATAAACCCCCCTCTCCTGGCCAAGGGAGATATTAGGCTTACTAGGCTTCAGGCCAAGTCGGATGTTAGGCTTACTAGGCTTCAGGTCAAGGGATATATTTGGCTTACTAGGCTTCAGGCCAATGGATATATTAGGCTTACTAGGCTTCAGGTCAATGGAGATATTAGGTTTACTAGGCTTCAGGCCAATGGATATATTAGGCTTACTAGGCTTCAGGCCAATGGATATATTAGGCTTACTAGGCTTCAGGTCAATGGAGATATTAGGCTTACTAGGCTTCAGGCAATGATATATTAGGCTTACTAGGCTTCAGGCCAATGGATATATTTGGCTTACTAGGCTTCAGGCCAATGGATATATTAGGCTTACTAGGCTTCAGGCCAATGGAGATATTCGGCTTACTAAGCTTCAGGCAAGGGATATATTAGGCTTACTAGGCTTCAGGTCAAGGGAGATATTAGGCTTACTAGGCTTCAGGCCAAGTGGGATATTAGGCTTACTAGGCTTCAGGTCAAGTGGAGATATCAGGTACCTGGTACCTTCCATCCTGCTACTGACAGACTGTGCAACATACTCATCTACTCCCTACCTAGATACTGAATGGCCATCATCCTCTCCTCTCCTCTCCTCTCCTCTCCTCTCCTCTCCTCTCCTCTCCTTTCCTTTCCTTTCCTTTCCTTTCCTTTCATTTCCTTTCCTTTCCTTTCCTTTCCTTTCCTTTCCTTTCCTTTCCTTTCCTTTCCTTTCCTTTCCTTTCCTTTCCTTTCCTTTCCTCTCCTCTCCTCTCCTCTCCTCTCCTCTCCTCTCCTCTCCTCTCCTCTCCTCTCCTCTCTTCTCTCCCTCCTCTCCTCTCCTCTCCTCTCCTCTCCTCTCCTCTCCTCTCCTCTCCTCTCCTCTTCTCTTCTCTTCCTCCTCTCCTCTCCTCTCCTCTCCTCTCCTCTTCTCTTCTCTTCTCTTCTCTTCTCTTCTCTTTCTTCTCTTCTCTTCTCTTCTCTTCTCTTCTCTTCTCTTCTCCTCTTCTCTTCTCTTCTCTTCTCTTCTCTTCTCTTCTCTTCTCTCCTCTCCTCTCCTCTCTTCTCCTCTCCTCTCCTCTCCTTTCTCTTCTATTCTCTTCTCTTCTCTTCTCTTCTCTTCTCTTCTCTTCTCTTCTCTTCTCTTCTCTTCTCTTCTCTTCTCTTCTTCTCTCCTCTCTCTTCTCTTCTCTTCTCTTCTCTTCTCTTCTCTTCTCTTCTCTTCTCTTCTCTTCTCTCCTCTCCTCTCTTCTCCTCTCCTCTCCTCTCCTCTCCTCTCCTCTCCTCTCCTCTCCTCTTCTCTTCTCTCCTCTTCTCTTGTCCCTGCCTGCCTGTCAGCCCGCTGTGACGTCCTCCATCTCGTCCCTAACGAGGATCCGGTGAGACGACCGCGTGTCTGATTCACACTCGAGCCTCTGTGATCCTTCACACGTTGAAATCATCAAACACAGAAAGATAACGGAGACACGGCGTGTCGCAGGAGAGGAGCCTTTCTTTTCTCCAGAGGAAGTTATATTTAGACACAAGAGCTAATATTTCTCATTCTATTTCAATAAATGATGGAGGACAAAGCAATAGCTCGGTCATACAGTATGTTGTGGATGATTGTTTTGGGGGACAGGGGTGGTTGAAGTGTGGGGGAGTGGAAGTGAGGAGGGGGGGGGGGGGTTCCTAACCAAAAGGTGGGTTTTCCTGTGCAGGCTAATGAGGCTTAAGCAACAATTTTATTATTTAAAACCTCTTAACGTTCGATGGCCCTCATACGGGCGGTCACTTTGCTCTCGTCTGTCGGCTCCGGCTGCGTTTCTCCCGATCATTCAATACCTTGTTGGAAAGTTGAATTTGCCGCCTTTCGATCGTCACCTCACTCAACCTATTGCGTGCTTCGGGTCTCGAGTTACAAGACGAAATATCCGCGAGCGTCATTTGACAAGCGTTCAGACGAGTGACCACGTCCGGTTGTAAACAGTCCCGAACTGACCAGTGACCAGTCACAGCTGATGGTGAAAATTATTGACCACCACTGTAGCCAAGGAGCGTCTGCTCTGAAAGCGATCCCAGACGAGCACTGATTGCAACGAGAAGGGGGCTGAATGAATGGAAGTGGACGGCCATTTTGGATAATCACGCAGAATTATTACAAAAAACAAAACCTTTGGACCTGTATGACTATAAGACTTCAGGTTTTGGAACCATTATGTTTTCCAGCTCCTATTAACACAACATTATGCATACTTTGACAATAAATAAAACAATAATTTGTTCTTACTTGCTTGCCTGGGCCTTAAATAAATGTAAAAAAAAAATATATATATATATATTATTATACATTTCTTTTAAACCGATACAGATATTTTCCGATATTACATTTTAATGCCAATATCGGCCTATAATATCAGTAGGCCGATAATATGGGACATCCCTAGTTTCAGCCTTAAATATATATTTTTTTCTAAAACAGGACGCTCGCGGTATAATCAGACACGTCTTCATAATTATGTTCTACTGAAGAAATGGTTCCAAACCGCACACCATACCAAGAGTTATAATGAGTTTAATATGTTATAATGAGATTCATAGGTTATAATGAGTTTCATAGGCCCAGTGCGGCTCCGTTGGGGCTTGATTGGCATCATATTATTAAAAACACTGAAATATCATGCATGCTTTTGTTTTTAGAAGCTCTCAATAAAAGTGACTGTAGACAGTAATTCAGGCCAGCATCATATAAAGTGATATGGCACTTATGGTGCTGGTTCAGGCTAGTGAACTCTCTCTCTCTGCTCTCTGTCTGTCTGTCTGTCTGTCTGTCTGTCTGTCTGTCTGTCTGTCTGTCTGTCTGTCTGTCTGTCTGTCTGTCTGTCTGTCTGTCTGTCTGTCTGTCTGTCTGTCTGTCTGTCTGTCTGTCTGTCTGTCTGTCTGTCTGTCTGTCTGTCTGTCTGTCTGTCTGTCTGTCTGTCTGTCTGTCTGTCTGTCTGTCTGTCTGTCTGTCTGTCTGTCTGTCTGTCTTGTCTGTCTGTCTCTCTCTCTCTCTCTCTCTCTCTCTCTCTCTCTCTCTCTCTCTCTCTCTCTCTCTCTCTCTCTCTCTCTCTCTCTCTCCCACATATGCCCCCCTCTCTCCACCCGGCTCTCTCTCTCCTCTCTGGAACACCCTCCCCCTTTCTATGCGTTCACTTGACAGTTGAAAACGTTTTTATTCAGACAGGCTTTTAATTAATTCCTGGTTGTATACTTTGTTTATAATTGTTGTTTGTTTTTAGGACTGACATTTATGTTGCACTCATATTTAGTTATTTAATTTTCTTATGTTATGCCTATTCTTACGATGTGTCAGAATTGTTTTATGTGTAGTGCGTTCATCTCTATGTAACTGTTGCTATGCTTTACTTCTGTGAAGCACTTTGTTGAAGTCAGAGGTTCGGTGTAGGATTGTTAGTAACTGTCTAACTGCATATATAACTGTTTCCACTAGAGGGCGCTCTAGGCGGAGCCACTCAGGAACACCACCAGGTGGCGAGTATAAATAGAGATGTCTCCTCCCATTCGTTCTCTTTCCCCAGCCTCTCAGTGAGAGGAGAACTGTAGAACTGCTGCTCTGCCATGTGAATAAATAAACCACACCAGTTAAGGCTCAAGATAGAAACCATGCCTCTTGACCACATTATTGTCGCCCTATAGCCGATTCTGTCAACACACTTTGTGATTTTATCTGTGAAAGGTGCTATACAAATAAAGTTTACTTACTCTCAATTCAATTCAATTCAATTTTCAATTCAAATGGGCTTTATTGACATGGGAAACATACGTTTACATTGCCAAAGCCAAACAAAACAAAACAATCAAACAGAGAAATCAGAAGTAATCAGTACAAGGCATTTTTCTTTTGTGTGATTGACAGTCTTTATGGTGGTTGTATTCCGTTGGATGTCCTTTTCTTGTCACAGCAGCAGTCTTGCTGCTGTGTTTGCACATTGTTGTATTTTCCCCAGAAAGTATGCAGGGGCGGAGCTAGGGGGTGGCTACTTGGGCTCAAGCCTCGAAAGTTTTCTGAAAAGCCCTGAATCTATTTAAAAAAAAAAAAAAAAAAATGATTTTTTTTGACAATTCATCATTGTTACATAAAAATATGTTTGCACCAGATTTAGCAGAAGCTAATTTCCATCTGTGGACTATCCAGCTGCTAACTGTATTTGAGTGAGTTAAGTCTTGGTGTCATGGTAGACTCAGACCTAACCTTTAAATCACAATCAACAAGTTGACAAAAACTTAATTCTTCCACCTTAGAAACATAGCTAAAGTACGGCCATTTATAAATCAAAAGGACGCTGAAAACCAGATCCATGCCTTTATTTCAAGCCAACTCGACTACTGTAATGCACTCCTTACCGGCCTCCCGAAAAAATACGATGATAACTATTTTATTGCAATGCACTATTGCATTATTTTATTCTATTTTACTAACTATTTTATTGCACTGCACCAGGGGCGTTTTTAGGGTTAGAAAACATTGGGGGCTTCAGCCCAGGGGGGTGGAGGGGGGGGGTCACCCCCCCCCCCTTTTTTTTTTTTTTTTTTTTTTTTTCTTAAGCACAGAAATACGCAATTTTAGATTAATTAGAGATGAATACTGAATAACTAGAATCATTAGAGGTTCTCAAAGTGAGGTCCAGGTCCATGAGAGGGATATGGGCAGTCCCTAGAAAATTCAAAGTTAACAGGACCAAATCATCAGTTTCTTATTTATTTATTTATTTAGCCAGATAAAACATTGATCTGGTCCAAGAAGCCCCAACAGGAGTACAAATATACATATACACACATATATATACATATAATATATATACATATACTGTACATACATACACATATACACCAATAACAAAATAAAAACACAGTTAATTGTAGATACACAATCAGGTTTAAGCACTATAAAAATGCAGCAGGTGAGTTCACCTGTCTTCAACCAAAATGGAAGGAGAGTACACAGAGAACGTGAAAATATACAATACATTCACCAAACACTACACAAGACAACCAATGATGCAGACTGATGAAAATATACATTTTCTCCCATTTTCCCAAATCAGTCAACATGGAGAATCACAACAAAAAATTATCTTG